>NC_133326.1:89442628-89622628 GCF_042186555.1 Aquarana catesbeiana | reverse complement strand
TTGATTTTTTAATTTCTTAGTTCAAATGATTTTTTGTTATTTTTTATTATTTATTTTTTTTAAATATATGTATATACGCATAATATGCATATGAAGTAATAGGCAAAAGTTTGTACCTGTGATGGAAAGATCAAACATCGAATCACCCATCCAAGCTATTTTTTCTACATTGGTCAGTGTCACCCCCAAAGAAAACCAAGGGGGGACAGAGAACCTAAAAAGCAAATAAATTGAAATCAATAAACAATCTAGACTAAAAATGGCTCCTAGATAGATAGGCAGGGATGACATTGAATACCTGGATAAGGCAGTGTGTGAAGAAAATGGCGTCCTCCTCCTTTCTGGCTGGCCCTCAAATTGAACCACCATCAGAGTGCTTAAATACCCTCCCCCTCTCCAAATTTGGCGCTAAAAAACGGCGCCAAAAAGTAGGGGAGGGGCGGATGCTGCAGGGGTGTCTACCCATAGGTAGTCACACCGGAAGTGACACTTCAAACTGAATCAGGAAGTAAAATAGATCAGTCAGTTCAACAAAATCCATGGTGTGAGACACACTGGAAGTGACACTAGATGGCGCACCGGAAGTGATGAGCATCACCTCTGGGAACTGTAAGCAGTAAAGTGAATATCCATAGAAGTCAAAAAGGCATAGAAAAAAGTAAAAACAACAAAAAAAAAGTGCAAACGGCTTAGATGCAGAAAGACTACAGCCAATTATATGGACCAAGCCAAAATAATGGCTAAAAGGGGACGCATTGGCACCAACCAGTGGAAACAAAGTTACCACTTAAATCGGCACCCTGGGCGTCCGTATGGTCAACTAATCCTGGTGGGGGCCTCATTAATGCAAAGAGAGAATATATTGTAGATCTTAAGAATACAACTCAAAAAAAAAAAATTCCTATATATTCAAAAATTATTTGTCTCAAATTATATAGATGTAATTTGTGAATCCCAATGACTGAAAATAAGGCAAAGTCAGGTCAGATGAAGGTGTACATAAGAGCCTTACAAAGGGCCCCAACACATAGCAAATATCAGTAGAAACTAAAGGTAACTACTTCTTGGAGCAACTGAGAGCAATGACCATAGAAAAATCCTTAGAGGAAAGGCCTAAAGCTAATGGATTCATTGAGCCCAGGAGACGAGGTGGCGGCCAAAGAGAGGGAGAGGGTATTTAAGAACTCTGGTGGTGGTTCAATTTGAGGGCCAGCCTGAAAGGAGGAGGACGCTATTTTCTTCACACACTGCCTTATCCAGGTATTCAATGTAATCCCTGCCTATCTATCTAGGAGCCATTTTCGGTCTAGATTGCTTATTGATTCCAGTTTATTTGCTTTTTAGGTTCTCTGTCCCCCCCTTGGTTTTCTTTGGGGGTGACACTGACCAATGTAGAAAAAATAGCTTGGATGGGTGATTCGATGTTTGATCTTTCCATCACAGGTACAAACTTTTGCCTATTACTTCATTTGCTTATTTTGCGTATATACATATATTTAAATAATAAAAAATAACAAAAAAATCATTTGAACTAAAATTAAAAAATAAAAATATTAATTTTCCTCCATCCTCGTTCCAGGTCCCCTTCCATCAGTTTAAAACGCAATCTTATTTACTCTCTATGGTCATCAGATGATCCATTGGTTGGGCCCGCCTCTTGATTGTTTTGATTTAAACACTAGAGTTTATGTTCATTCTTTACTCAATTTTTTGAAAGATCTATATACAGGTAAATATATCCCTTTGACTGTAGTATTGCATTAGCAGATCAGATATTGGTATTATTCTTTATTTGTTTTGTTGATCAGTTGTTTGTTTGCTTTATATTTTGTTTGTTTCATTTTGTCATTTCTATATTACTTTTTTAGTGCCTGTTAAACATTATTCTCCTAAAGAAGCCACGGCATGAAATAAATCCTTCGGTTGAAATATCAAAATTGTATTGTTATATTGAATGTAAACTCTTTTTTACTTACATGTTTTTATCAAATTTTCTAAATAAAATGTGTATTTTTACATAATTTGTGTGTCACCTATTGCACCTCCAAATTCCCAGTTCTTTATAATTTTTATAACTTATTATTTAATTGCCTGTGCTAGATGCGAAGCAATTATTTACATTTCTCCTTTGCTCAGAATTATGAACATGCGCATGAGTAGGGCTGTTGTTATAAACCATGGGGCCCCGACCAGCCAACCTGACAGAGCCCTCCCAAACAAAGTTTACTATGCTTCAATTGTGAATGACCACAGTGAGTGAGACCAGTACCGATCAATCATTGTGTTCATTCAGGAAAGGATGGGGCTGGTAAATATGACATATTTACTGGACCCTTACGCTTCTCTCCATCCTGAAGGATCCTATTGTGTGCTTGCAGCTGCCGGTGGAAAGGAAAGGAGGGAAGCCAAAGGCACTGTAGGGGTAGGGGAGCACACAGGGGGCTTGGGGGTGGGGTGGGGTGGTGGGGGGTCAATTACTGGAACTGATCTCCTGTATGGCTCTCTGCAGAAGCTGAAAGCCGGTGGGAGGGAGAGAAGAGGTCAGCTTTCAGCTGCTGCAGAGAGAGACTTGAACAGGGGAAGTTCCAGTAATTGCTGCCTCCCCTACCACACCAATTACCCTCCCTGCCCACATCCTGGTGCCTGAGCACCCCCCTGCTGGCCTGGGCCCTGTACAGGAGGACCAAGGGTCCTACCTTATCCATAGCCCTGTGCATGAGCATGCAACAATCTTCTTGCTTTGATATGTACTTTTTTTTTTTTTTTTTTTTTAAAGATGTCTATGTTCACAGATTTCCAGTTTTCAGAGAACCTCAGCTAAAATTATTTTATCTACAGTTTACAGTACATTAAAGTACACCTGTGTATATATATGTACAGTGGGGCAAAAAAGAATTTAGTCAGCCACCAATTGTGCAAGTTCTCCCACTTAAAAAGATGAGAGAGGCCTGTAATTGTCATCATAGATATACCTCAACTATGAGAGACAAAATGTGGAAACAAATCCAGACAATCACATTGTCTGATTTTTGAAAGAATTTATTTGCAAATTATGGTTGAAAATAAGTATTTGGTCACCTACAAACAAGCAAGATTTTTGGCTCTCACAGACCTGTATCTTCTTCTTTAAGAGGCTCCTCTGCCCTCCACTCATTACCTGTATTAATGGCACCTGTTTGAACTTGTTATCAGTATAAAAGACACCTGTCCACAACCTCAAACAGTCACACTCCAAACTCCACTATGGTGAAGATCAAAGAGCTGTCGAAGGACATCAGAAACAAAATTGTAGACCTGCACCAGGCTGGGAAGACTGAATCTGCAATAGGCAAGCAGCTTGGTGTGAAGAAATCAACTGTGGGAGCAATAATTAGAAAATGGAAGACATACAAGCTAGGACCAACGTAACAAAGGCTACCACCAGTAACACACTACCCCGCCAGGGACTCAGATCCTGCAGTGCCAGACATGTCCCCCTGCTTAAGCCAGTACATGTTCGGGCCCCTCTGAGGTTTGCTAGAGAGCATTTGAATGATCCAGAAGAGGATAGGGAGAATGTCATATGGCCAGATGAAACCAAAGTAGAACTGTTTGCTAGAAACACAACTCGTCGTGTTTGGAGGAGAGAGAATTCTGAGTTGCAACCAAAGAACACCATACCTATTGTGAAGCATGGGGGTGGCAACATCATGCTTTGGGGCTGTTTCTCTGCAAAGGGAACAGGATGACTGATCTGTGTACATGAAAGAATGAATGGGCCCATGTATCATGAGATTTTGAGTGTAAACCTCCTCCCATGAGCAAGGGCATTGAAGATGAAACGTGGCTGGGTCTTTCAGCATGACAATGGTCCCAAACACACCGCCCGGGCAACGAAGGAGTGGCTTCATAAGAAGCATTTCAAGGTCCTGGAGTGGCCTAGCCAGTCACCAGATCTCAACCCCATAGAAAACCTTTGTAGGGTGTTGAAAGTCCGTGTTGCCCAGCGACAGCCCCAAAACATCACTGCTCTAGAGGAGATCTGCATGGAGGATTGGGCCATCATACCAGCAACAGTGTGACAACCTTGTGAAGACTTACAGAAAATGTTTGACCTCTGTCATTGCCAACAAAGGATATATAACAAAGTATTGAGATGAACTTTTGATATTGACAAAATACTTATTTTCCACCATAATTTGCAAATAAATTCTTTCCAAATCAGACAATGTGATTGTCTGGATTTGTTTCCACATTTTGTCTCTCATAGTTGAGGTATACCTATGATGACAATTACAGGCCTCTCTCATCTTTTTAAGTGGGAGAACTTGCACAATTGGTGGCTGACTAAATACTTTTTTGCCCCACTGTATATATATAGTAATAATATAAAAAATAAATAAAAAAGCAAAGTGACTTAGTTAGTATTATTTGACACCCAGAGCTGATCTTTTATTTAACACCTTCCTGTTCTATACGGCAATATTATTTTCAGTAATAATCAGTGAGGCTGGCCAGAAAAGAAACACATACTTTGAATATTGCAGTTTTCTCTTACATTGATGGTCAGTAGTGATGAGCAAACCTGTTCAATTGCCAGGAACTATTGGTGAACTAATTGTAAAGTTCACAATTTGCAAACTTCAATGCAAACCTTATTAAAGTCAATGGGAAGTAAATCTTAAAAATCTATTTTCTCCATTCCTGAAGCTAAAAGCCAAGAGATGGACAAACAAAGTGCACAGGAAGACTAGGACACTGACAGGGGAGACATGTACCAATGCAAAAAAAACTTGAAAAAATACCGTTCAGAGGGGAGATGGCTCTACATTTCATGTAACTTTCAGGGTGACATGGGAAAAAATAGGATTTTTATAACAGCTTACCTGTAAAATCCTATTCTTTGAAGTACATCATGGGACACAGAGCTGTAGTAGTTACTATGTGGGTTATATAGGCCACCTTTAGGTGATGGACACTGGCACACCCTAAACAGGAAGTTCAACTTCCTATATAATCCCTCCTCTTACAGGAAGTACCTCAGTTTTATAGCAAAGCAAAACATGTGTATACCTGAAAGAGGGGAGGGAACTTTGTGTCCCGTGATGTACATCAAAGAAAAGGATTTTACAGGTAAGCTGTTATAAAAATCCTATTTTCTTAATCATACATCACGGGACACAGAACCATAGTAGTTACTATGTGGGATATCCCAGAGCAATGCCAACTGAGGGGATGGAACACAAACAAAAGTAGGGTGCCATCAGACCCGAGAACCCATACTGCTGCCTGCAGTACACTGCGCCCAAAGGCAAAACCCTCATGCCTTCTTACATCCACCTGATCCTGGTGAATGTATGGACTGAAGACCAAGTTTCGGCCTTGCAGATCTGAGCCATGGAGGCTTGGTGACGCACTGCCCAAGAAGCACTAACAGTCCTGACGGAGTGTGCTTTGATTTGAAAAGATGGAACCTTCTCTTTCAAATCATAAGCTTGAATAATTACATGCCGAATCCACTTAGAAATAGTAGATTTTGACGCTGCCTGTCCCTTTCTAGGACCTTCAGGCAACAAAAATAAGACATCCGTATTTTCGAATGTGAGCGGTCGCCTTCAAATAGACTTTGACTGCTCTCACTACATCAAGAGAATGCAGCAACGTTTCTTCTGTAGAACAGGGTTCTGGAAAAAATGAAGGTAGAACAATATCCTGGTTTTAGATTAAAACCTGAAACCACCTTCGGCAGAAACCTAGGATGAGGACGCAATATCACCTTATCCTTGTGAATAATTAAATATGGCTCTTTACAAGAAAGAGCAGCCAATTCTGACACCCTTCTTGCAGAAGATATGGCAACCAGAAAAACCAACTTCCTTGTCAAAATGATCAAGGGAGTATACTGTATCGGCTCAAAAGGCTGTTTTTGTAAACTGACAAAAAACAAATTCAAGTACCAAGGTTTTAAGGGTGACCTAACCAGCGGATTAAGCAGTGTCACCCCCTGTATGAAACCAGGGAATGCGAAGCAAGTGGTTGTTGGAACAATACTGATAAGGCCGAAACCTGGCCCTTGATGCAACTCAAGGCCAGCTTCATTTCTAATCCTATTTGCACAAAGACAAGGATTTTCCCTATAACATACTTTCTGGGATGCCAACTCCTGGACTCACACCAGGACTATATCCCTTCCAGACTCTATAATAAATGACTCTGGAAGCTGGCTTCCTTGTATTAATCAAGGTAGATCTTACTGAGCCTGAAAGCCCCCAACTCTTCAGAATGTGGGTTTCAATAGCCAAACCATTAAATTTAGCGTTTGTGAGGCAGGATGGAACACTGGTCCCTGCGAGAGCAGGTCTGGACGTGGTGGTAGGGTCCATGGGTCCTATGGATCTGTTCCGTATGCGAATGGATCCCTTGTTCTTGACACAAAGTTGTCGACTTTGTTGTTGAACCTGGAAGCGAAACAGATCTACGTCCAGAATCCCCCGTCTTTGGTACATAGCCAGGAAATGTCGAAGTGAAAGGACCATTCCCCCGGGAACAACTGCTAGTGACTCAAGTAGTCTGCCTGCCAGTTCTTTACACCTGGAAAGAAGATTGCCCATATGCACGGCACATGCCTTTCTGCCCAGGTTAGAATATGTTTTACCTCTCCCTGGGCTGCATGACTTCTGGTGCCCTCCTGGTGTCTGAAATAAGCCACTGCTGTGGTATTGTCAAATTGAATCCTGATAGGACGATTCCACAACCTGAATGTCCAGGCCCTTAGGGCTAGGCACGCTGCCCAAATCTCTAGAATGTTGATGAGCAAGGTCTTTCTGGTTCTGGACCATTTCCCTTGGACAGTCCTTCTTGAAGGACTGTTTCCCAACCCAAAAGGCTGGCATATAATGTTACCACCTTCCAGGTAACTGGTAAGAAGGATCTCCTCTTCTGCAGATTCTTGGATATCCTCCACCAACTGAAGGGTCTGGCGCACCCCTGGTGACAAACGCATTGGAAATTCTAGCGCCTGGACCTTCTTGTTCCAGGTAGACAGGATACCGTTTTGCAGCAGTCTTGAATGAAACTGAGCATAGGAAACCGCTTCGAATGAAACCACCATCTTTACCAACAACCTCACGCAAAGGCGAATAGAAGGACCCTTCTTTGCCCTGACCACCTGAACCAGCTCCCTTATGGAACTGATCATTGCTTGGGGTAAAAAAAACACCCTCTTATGGGCTGTATCTATAATTAGACCCAATTACTCTTAGCCTTCTTTAATGGTTTTAAAGAAGATCTCTCTAGGTTGAGGCCCAACCTAGGTATGATTGTGGTGACCATGCTCTGGTCTAAGCGGGCTACCAACCTTTCTAACAAGAGCAGGTCGTCTAGGTATGCTACAATTGTTATACCTCGAGTCCTTAATCTGGCCGAAGGAAGGACAGAAGCTTTTGTAAACACCTGAGATGTAGTAGCCAGACCGCAAGGCAAGGCTATGAACTGAAAATGGAGCTTTTCTACTTTGAAACGCAGACACCTCTGGTGAGTGGGAAAAATAGGCACATGCAGGTATGCATCCCTAATGTCAATTGATGCCAAAAAGTTCTCCTCCTTATAGGATGGAGACAACAGCTCGGATTGATTCCTTGCGAATCACCTTTTGAGACAAAAGTCAGTCTAACGCTTGAAAAAGAGACCTTTTTTTCTGGGTCTCAAGACATTTTGACCTGAGGAGACGTGAAATCTCGGAACTCTAGTTTGTAACCTAGAGTTATTATGAAGACCATCCATCTGTCTCAAAACTCCTCCTGCCAGACCTTTGAGAACTGCAAGTCTTCCCCCCACTCGCGCGAGCAGGGGCGCCCCTTCATAAGAGGCTTTAGCGCTCTGTCTTGTAGGCTTTCTCCCCCAGGACTTCCTTTGTCCCTGGGGTTGACCCTGAGGTGCTCTTGAACTTGACGGTGGAGACCGTCATGACTACCTGGAGGCTTATGCCCTTGGCACTGGAGAAAGGGCCCGTTTAAATGAGTAACATCTACTCCTTTTCTTAACTGGCAAAAAGGTACTTTTCCCCATCCCCAAACAGCCTTTTACCACGGAAAAGAAAACCAGCCAAGAGCTTTTGCATGGCGCTTTGGCTGACCAACTTTTCAACCATCAGATTCTACGCATCTGTAGCCTACAGCACCTGGTATTCCCAGGCGGACTCCCATCCAGGTATTAACCAAGCCTGACCCTGCTTAGCCTCCGAGATCAGATGAAATCGGGCGCTTTCAGGGTGAAGTAGCCGTAGGCCAACAACCCAAGCGTAAGGCGAGAGGTTTAAAGAATAGAACCTCTGATTACTTCAATTGCCAACACAAAGCCCCTGGCAGCTCAGCTAAATCCTGAGCCTATGGTGGTGGAGGCGGGAGCGGTGTGGCATACCGCCGACTGATCCGTGCCCATATGCCTTCTGGTGAGAAATGTATCTCTGTCCAAGTGGGGGATATCTGAGAAAAAATCCCCCCTTTCCTACCTGAGACCTGGGCTGGAGGAAGCGTGCAGCTTGTCTGACACAGAATGAGACTGATCAGCATGGAACAGGTAATTGCTCTTGACAGCCCCAGGTGGCGACTTTAGGCATGACAACATTTACTTAAAGGAGAAATAGAAAATTCCTTAGGAATCTCCACTTACCTTATCCGGCTGCAGGGTTCTGTGGTAAACCAAACAGGCCCAATCTTCACCTACTCACGGTGGGCACTGTTAACAAACCTTCGGGAACTGGGGCCCCTTTTTATCGGGATCCACACCCTGGACCTGTAAAGCAACCCGCCAGGTAACTTTACAGCTAAAAATACCAAGGCACTGGATCCCGGGGTCCAGCTCTCTAAAAAGAGAAGCGTTACAGGCAAACCTTGTTTCTTCCGACACGAGGCCTGGGTACCATTCAATTATGCCTAAAAAGAAACCTTGAATGGATCCTGGTGCATGGCCTGTCCCAGCAAGGATTACTCCAGCGGAGCTCAGCACAGCACAGCACATCTTTACTCGAATCCTTTTCTTTGAAGTACATCACAGGACACAGAGGTCCCTCCCCTCTTTCTGGTATAGACATGTATTGCTTTGCTACAAAACTGAAGTACTGCCTGTAAGGGGAGGGGTTAAATAGGGAGTTGAACTTCCTGTTTAGTGTGTGCCAGTGTCCATCACCTAAAGGTGGCCTATATAACCCACATAGTAACTACTATGGCTCTGTGTCCCGCGATGTTTGATTCACCTCTTCATATCCGCGCTATTGCCAAATGACGGCAACAGCACAGACCTACATTGCCGGGACGACGTCTATTGACGTTGTCCCGTGCACGAGCGGCCTGCGTGCCCCCTGCAGGGCATGTGCGGCGCACTCGGTGATCAGTGAGTCTATGAGACTCGCCTGATCACAGATCGGAGTAAGGGGTCTGTCCCGACCCCTTACCACATGATCAACTGTCAGCCAATGACAGCTGATCATGTGATGTAAACAGAGCCGGTAATCGGCTATTTTTTCTTCTCGCGCTGACAGCGTGAGGAGGAAAAAAAAAAGCCGATCACCAGCGGCCGTGAGAGGGACATCAGTCCCGATCACGGCGATCATCTGTGCCCCCTGCCAGTGACACCTAGCAATAGGCAGCAGTGCCGCCTACCAGTGCCCACCAGCTTCACCCATCAGTGCCCACAGTGCCACCCATCAGTGCCCACAGTGGCACCCATCAGCGTCCACAATCATGCCAAAACAACAATGCTGCACATCAGTGCCACCTATCAGTGCCCATCAATGTCATCTACCAGTGCCCATTAGTGCCCATCAGTGCCCCCCATCAGTGCCGCCCATCAGTGGTACCTATCAGTGCCCATCAGTGCCACCCATCTGTGCCACCCATCAGCGCCCATCAGTGCCGCCTTATCTGTGCCCATCAGTACCGCTTTATCTGTCCCCATCAGTGCCGCCTTAACTGTGCCTATCCGTGCCCATTAGTGCAGCCTATCAGTGCCCACCAGTGCCGCCTCATCAGCGCATATCAATGAAGGAGAAAAATTACCTGTTTGCAAAATTTTATAACAAACTATGAAACATGATTTTTTTTTTTTCTAAATTTTCCATCTTTTTTTGTTTGTTTAGCAAAAAATAAAAATCCCAGCTGTGATTAAATACCACCAAAAGAAAGCTCTATTTGTGGGAAAAAAAGATAAAAATTTCATTTGGGTACAGTGTTGTATGACCGCGCAATTGTCATTCAAAGTGCGTCAGCACTGAAAGCTGAAAATTGGTCTGGGCAGGAGGGGGGTTTAAATGCCCAGTAAGCAAGTGGTTAAGAAACATAAATTCTCCAAATGACATGCTGTAGAGTCTTTAAGCTAATGGTAGGGGGGGGGGGGGTTACAGAACAATGCAATTCTCAGTGGCAGCATCAACAACATTGTATTCTGGCATCATATAATTTGTATGTGTAATATTTTTTTTAAATTGTACATTACTACTAGGAATATTACTCAGCGCCCCTATCTGCTGAATTTCATAAAATATCTCTTTTAGGTAGTTTTTGCTGCAAGACATGTTTTTTTTTTTTTTTATTTAGCAGTAATAGGCCAGAATAGAGTGGTAGTAAACAGAACAGATCTAAAATCTATCAAAAGGTTTACACTTCAAAGTAAAATAAAGATACATCCCTCAATTTCATAATAAGTACCAAACCGTGGCAAAGTATCTTTAACTTTTAACTCTTTTGCTGCTGCTGTCGTATATCATAAGTCAGCAGTAGCAGGGGGTTTACACAAGCTCCTGGTTGCTGTAGCTTGTAAGTGTCACAAGCTGACTGGTTGCTTTCAGATGTCTGTGCAGCCTTAGGATCTCTTCAATGGAAGCAAGGAAGCAACATGTATTATGTCACTTTCCATTTTGGCTGTGACAATCTGTTCTCCATTAGCTTCAATAGAAACATTGAACCACCTGAGGTTGTTGCCAACATCCCTAATAAGTAGACAAATGGGTACCCCCTGGTACAATGGGACTTTAAAGGCAACTCATATATTCAACCAGAAATATATAAAATGCAAAATTGTATTAATAAAATTTTACATTTTTTATATATATTTTTGTATATTTCTGGTTGAATATATGAGTTGCCTTTAAACTCTCCTTGTACCGGGGGGGGAGGGGGGGGGGAGACGACTTATTTGTCTACATTAGCTTCAGTAGAGTGCAAGGGAAACATCACAGTCTCATCGATGTCTCATTAACTGCTTGCCGACTAGCCGCCGTCATTATACTGCGGCAGGTTGGCACGGCTGCACAGATTGCCATAGCTGCAGGTCGGCCGCTTCAGGAACAATAGCAGGCACGTGTGCCGCCAGAACTGATGAGCGTAGCCGGTGGCCGTGATGTCCACCGGCCACCCGCAATCGCTCCACAGCGAGCCAGAACGGGGATCTGTCAATGTAAACAAACAGATCCCCATTCAGACAGAGGAGTAGAGAGAGATCGTCTGTTCCTAGTGATCAGGAACAGCGATCTCTCTCTGCTCCCTGTCAGTACACTCCCCCATCAGTTAGAAACACCTCCCTATGGAACACTTAACCCCTTGCTCTCCCCCTAGTGTTAACCCCTTCCCTGCCAGTGACATCTATACAGTGATCAGTGGCTATTTTTAGCTCTGATCACTGTATAAATGTCACTGGTCCAAAAAAAGTGTCAAAAGTGTCCGAACGCTGTGAAAGTATTCACAGCGCTTCACTTTTTCCACATTTCATTATATTACTGCCTTATTCCAAAATTGGTTAACTTAATTATTTTCCTCAAAATTCTACAAACAATATTTCATAATGACAATGTGAAAGAAGTTTGTTTGAAATCTTTGCAAATTCATTAAAAATAAAAAAAATAAAAAAATCACATGTACATAAGTATTCACAGCATTTGCCATGACACTCAAAATTGAGCCCAGGAGCATCCTGTTTGCACTGAGCATCCTTAGGATGTTTCTACAACTTGATTGGAGTCCACCTGTGGTAAATTCAGTTGATGGGACATGATTTGGAAAGGCACACACCTGTCTAGATAAGATCCCACAGTTAACAGTGTCAGAGCACAAACCAAGCCATGAAGTCCAAGGAATTGTCTGTAGACATCCAAGACAGGATTGTATTGAGGCACAGATCTGGAGAAGGGTACAGACAAAGTTCTGCAGCATTGTAGGTCCTAATGAGCACAGTGGCCTCCATCATCCTTAAATGGAAGAAGTTTGTTAGCAACAGAACTTTTTCTAGTGCGGCCAAACTGAGTGATCGGGGGAGAAGAGCCTTAGGGAGGTGACCAAGAACCCGATGGTCACTCTGACAGAGTTCCAGCGTTTCTCTGTGGAGAGAGGAATACCTTCCGGAAGAACAACCATCTCTGCAGCACTCCACCAATTAAGTCTATATGGTAAAGTGGCCAAACGGAAGCAATCCTCAGTTAAAGGCACATGACTCCCTGCCTGGAGTTTGCTAAAAGGCACCTGAAGGACTCTCAGTCCAAGAGAAACAAAATTCTCTGGTCTGATGAAACAAAGATTGAACTCTTTGGCCTGAATGGCATGCGTCATGTCTGGAGGAAACCAGGTATCATTTATGACCTGTCCAATACCATCCCTACAGTGAAGCATGGTGGTGGCAGCATCATACTTTTGGGATGTTTTTCGGTGCCAGGAACTGGGAGACTAATTAGGATCGGGGGAAATATGAAAGCAGCAATGTACAGAGACATCCTTGATAAAAACCTGCTCCAGAGCGCTCTGGACCTCAGACTGGGGCGAAGGTTCATCTGCCAACAGGACAACGACCCTAATCACACAGCCAAGATAACAAAGGAGTGGCTACGGGACAACTCTGTGAATGTCCTTGAGTGGCCCAGCCAGAGCCCAGACTTGAACCCAATTAAACATCTCTGGAGAGATCTGAAAATGGCTGTGCACCGACGCTCCCCATCCAATCTGATGGAGCTTGAGAGGTCCTGCAAAGAAGAATGGGAGAAACTCCCCAAAAATAGGTGTGCCAAGCTCTTGTAGCATCATACTCAAAAAGACTGGAGACTGTAATTAAAATGTACTTCAATAAAGTATTAAGCAAACGCTGTGAATACTTATGTACATAGGATTTCTTTCGTTTTGCAAATATTTCAAACAAGCTTCTTTCACATTGTCATTATGGGGTATTGTTTGTAGACTTTTGAGAAAAATAATGAATTTAATACATTTTGGAATAAGGCTGTAACATAATAAAATGTGAAAAAAGTGTAGCGCTGTGAATACTTTCCGGATGCACTGTATATACTATTATATATATATATATGGTATGTGATTGTTTAAAGCGTATGTTAACCCCCCCAAAAAAAGGATCCTGCTCCTTTAAAGCATGTTATATGACACGGTGCTTGTCCTGTGTCATTTGGACCCCTGTAACACCTAAAAAACCTGGCTTATCCTGCCATTTCTCCCTTCCCCTCTATAAACTGACCACGGTAATCATGGCTGCTGTGCCCTGACACCGTTCTTAGTTTGTGTGCCTCTGTCATCCGCAGCCTGCTGTCTCTCCTTTCTGCTCCTGTGTCCTCCTCCCCACTCCTATACCTGCCTTTTGGCTCCTGTGTCAGGGTCCCCCTTCACCTCCCCTGCTGCTGATTTAATAACACGTCCTACTTTATATAATCCTCTCTGTCTTATAATATGTTCCCCTGTGTGTCTGTTGTATAAAAAAAAGCTGCATATACCTTATCTGTGAGCACTGATCAGCAGTCACGTAACGCATCTCTCTGGCTCTCTCCTCCCCTCCAGAGTGACATCAGTGGGGGGAATCTCAGCCCCTCCCGCTGCATCTGTCATCCGGAAAGAGGAGAGATGCGGCACGTCATGTGTCTGCTGATCAGCGGTCACAGGTATATACGGCTTTTTTTTTTTGAAAACTGACCATTTTTATTGAATTTCCATATTTTCCAACAGAAAAAGACAAACAGAAAAAAGAAAAGGTGATAGGTGGCATACATCAGGTGAACTATCCACACACATTGTCACCCATAGAAAAACAAGGTTGAGGCATGTAAAACCGATAGACAAAAAACAATGCATATCAGCAACCAATCAGTGGAGTATGATTCAGTGTTTCTGTATTACCACTAACTTTGAACGTGTCAGTAACCAAAGGGGAGAGAAAAAAGGGTAGAAAGCTTAGATGGAGCCAAGGGGTCTAGAGAGAATGGGGGTAAGGAAAGAAGGAAAGGTTAGAGGGAGATAAAGGGTAGGAGAGAAGAGGACAACCACCCGGCCCTAGGCCTCCACACCGCCCGGGGACATCGGCCATATGTCAGCTGATATTGGGGGCTTCCAGCATATCCCACAACTCCCATACTTGGTTGTGTGTATCAAGGGTATTGTTTTGGGGAAGCTGTCAGATATTCCATCCACTTGACGTCTCTGATCCTGGAGTGCAATTCAAACAAAGAGGGAGGTTCCTTCCTTTTCCATTTCAGGGCTATCAAGCATCTCCCAGCCGTTAGCACTTGGGCCAAGAGTTTTTTCAGAGGATTTGGAAAAGGAAGGAGGTAGGAGGCCTAAGAGGAACATTTTAGGGTTAAATGGCACCCAGGAACCAAAGATGGAGTGGAGAAGAGAGTGTACTGTCTGCCAGTAGGGGAAGATCAGTGGGCAGGTCCAGTAGGTATGATACAGCGTCCATACCTCTTTACAACAGCGCCAACAACAGCGATCGGCAGAGGGGTATATAGAATGGAGCAGGTCAGGGGTTTGGTACCAGTGAAGTAAGATCTTGTGTTGATTTTCTTTGTATAAGGTACAGACAGAGCTCTTAGAGGCCTGCAACCAGATAAGTTGCTATGTCTTCAAGGGTATATCCTCGCCCAAGGCCTGCTCCCACTTATGCATATAGGCATGCTGAGGTCCAGTTGGTGACAGATCTGTGATCAGGAGTTCATAGGTGCATGATATCATACCTTTAGGGGATGAACCCTCTAAGCAGATTTTCTCAAACTCGGTTAAGGGGGAGAATTGCAGGTTCGGTACCAGAGGCTGTGCAAAGTGGTGGATTTGTAGATAACTAAAGAAGGCCTGTCTGGGTAAATAAAAGGTATCTTTCAGATCCTGGAAGGACCTCAAAGTTCTGGTTCTGGTATCCACCAATTGACCGTACTGAAACAAGGCCCTATCTATCCAGAAATGGGACACCTGCGAGGTCAAGCTGCCTGGGACGTTGGGAGTAAACAGAAAGGAGGTGACCAGGGAGGCAGTGGAGGTGAGTGGGCACATCGATTTAGCGTGTTGCCATAGCTTTTGTAAGAGCGCCATTGGCCCTAGTAGTTGGGACCCACCGAGAGGCACATCCGTACTCCAAAGCATGGAGTTTGGGTGGGTAGGAGCCAGCCACAGCTTTTCAATTTGTGTCCACCTGTTGTATGCATGAAGGGTACACGAAGAGGCAATTGGGCGCAACTGGGCAGCCAAGTAATACTTTGCTACGTTGGGAAATGCGAGGCCGCCTTGGCCACGGGGGGCGTATAAAATTGATTTAGCTATCTGGTGCCTCTTGTAGCTCCAAAAAAATTTTATTAAGTCACCTTGGAGGGTCCTGAAATGTGCAGCTGGAATAGGTAAAGGGAGTGTCTCGAAGAGGTAGAGGAGTTTGGGTAGGATCACCACCTTAATGGTCGCCAAGCGACCAAAGAGAGATAGCTTTAGGGTTTTCCATTTGGCCAGGGAGGCTCTGATGGATGTGTACAGTTGAGGAAAGTTGGCCTTGTATAGAGTTTCGTAGGAGGGTGTAAGGTGGACACCGAGGTACTTTAAGGTTGATGTCTTCCACGAGTAGATAAATGATTGGGAGAGGGCAGACAGTGTCTGAGGGGTCATATTGAGGGGGAGGGCTTCCGTCTTAGAGTTGTTAATTTTGTAGCCTGATAGTGTGCTGTAGCAATTTAATTCTACATGTAGGTTTGGGAGGGAAATATGGGGCTGGGTAAGTGTGAGCAGAACATCTTAAAGTCCCTAATACGGACTGGGATGAATATTTGGGTTTTGTCTAATGTGGGCTGCCAGGGGCTCAATACATAGGGCATAGAGGAGAGGGGAGAGCGGGCAGCCCTGTCGGGTACCGTTGGTGATAGGTAAGGTGGGAGAGGTGGCAAACTGAGTCTTGACTAGGATCGAGGGGGATGAGTATAAGTGGGTAACGGCTTAAAGGAAGGGGCCCTTCATACCGGCTCGACAAAAGGTAGCAAAGAGGAAAGGCCAGCCCAGCCTATCAAAGGCCTTTTCCGCGTCTAGGCTTAGAAGCAACGCCTCATACCTTTTCCTGTTTGCTACCTCCACGAGGTCAATAACGCTCCTGGTGTTGTCCCCTGCCTGTCTGAGGAGGATAAACCCCACTTGATCCTTATGGATCAGCGACGGCATAAAGTTGTTTAACCTGTTTGCTAGTAGTTTAGTAAAAATTTTTAAGTCTGTTTTCAGGAGCGCAATTGGCCTGTAATTAGAGCACAGTGTATGGTCCTTTCCTGATTTGGGGATCATTGTAAGGAAAGAGGTCTGCATGCCTCTCAGAATGGGTGTGTTGGCCATGAAGGAGTTAAAGAGAGGGGGAGGAGAAGCGGCAAGAAGGTTTTATAATAAAGGTATGGTAGACCATCGGGCTCGGGGGCTTTGTTATTCGGGAGAGATTTAATCGTGTCAGCTACTTCCTCTTCAGAAATAGAGGAGTTAAGGCTGGTTAGGGCGGAGGGAGAGAGAGTAGGAAGGTCGCAATCCGCTAGATAAGAGTGGATGGCCTGAGATAGATTAGGAGAGGTAGGGTTATGTGGTACACTCGGGTCATTATATAGAGTGGAATAATAGTCATGAAAGAGTTGTGAAATTTTAGAGGGGTGGGAATGAAGGGTGTCATTCGCGTCTTTAATAGAGGTGGGTGAGGTGGCTGCCGCCTGCTCGTGGAGTTGTCTCGCTAGAAGGGTGTGCGGCTTGTTAGCTTTGTCATAATAGATTTGGTGCAGCCGGAGAAGGGCTTTCTCCGTTTTCCCCAGGTCTATGTCCCGTAGACTAGCCCTAGTGCTCACCAATGTCCTAAGAGTACGCAAGGTGGGGGACGACAGCAGGCGTGTCTCCAGTTGTCGGAGCTGATCTAACAGCAGCCATCTGGCCTTGTTGGCATTACGTTTTAGGTCAGTGGAAAGTGATATGCACTGGCCACGGAAAACCGCTTTATGGCCTTCCCATAAGGAAAAAGTGTACAAGAAAACACTGCGCTAATTGGTGAAAGGGGAACAGCTACATACGGTGTGACAAAAGCATTGCAAAGATAAGAAAATGTAGCGCATAGTGAACAAACCAAAATTACAAAATGATGGTGCTGAAATGTATTCCAGTCCAAACAAGAAAAAATATTATTAAGTCCTTCAACACAGTGTAATAAACTGAACATATGATAAACCCAAAGTCAATGAATCAAAGAGCAGATGGGTAGGGGGTATGATGTCCCACTGTGTGTAAACATGGATGCATTCCCCGAGGATGGTGTTCCAAATGTTGGCAAGAAGCTGTGTTGATCCGTAGAGGGAAACCACATCAACCAGAGAATGGCAACAAGGAAAAAGATGATAAGTATAAACTCTTACCAGATCAAATGGACTCCCCTGGGGGAAGAGGTTGCATTACCAAGAGAGGAATGAGCCGCTCCCGGGCCTGCCTGCTGATGTAGTTAGAAATAGACCTGCACTTAGCCAACGTTCATAGCTGTAACTGTATCTATAACCCAAGAACACTTTAGCAAGCCAACCGCTCTGGAATAAATGGAGGGGTGGGGTCAGAGGATCCCAAAATTTAGCATAGGCGAGTCCCCTGATCCGGCACCCCCTAAAGGGGCATCGGGGAGGGGGAGTTCGCAACAAACAAAGGGGGAGGGAGGTATTATCTGTAGTAGATTCACCCCCAAGGGGTAGGAACAAACAAATGAAGGTGCAACCAGGCCTCAACTAGGGGCCCCAGTTTAGAGGAAATGAGTCATCAGGTCGTCGAAGGTAAAGTGACCACTGAGGAAGCAGAAAGTTAATGCAAATGGGGAGGTGGAGAAGTGCCAGAGGAACGGGACCATGGGCGCTTCCTCCCGGTGACCTGGATCCAGGGGGCCTGGGCGTGGTGGGGGAGCTGGCAGGGGGTCCCAACCGGGAGTAGGCGGTACAGAAATGTCCAAGTCTCTGAAGGGAGCGTCGTTGCTGGAGAGTAATCCACGACAGGTCTGGGAAGAGCTGTATGGGGGCGCCGTCAAAGTCGGATTTCCTCTTTGAGGGTATAGTTGTGGACTCTGCATATCACGTCTCGGGGTCTAGACCCTGGCCTGCGAGGACGGAGGGCACGATGAGCCCTGTCCAGTTTAACTTTTTGATGTTCTGGGCGGCCCAGGACACTGTTGAAGATAGCTTGTAGGATAACAGGTAGGTCTTCGTCCTGAGTCGCCTCAGGTAGGCCTCGGACCCTGACATTGTTGCGCCTATTGTCCAGGTCCTCAAGGTGGCGGTGGAAGTCCCGGAGAGTGAATGCTTGTGAGGCAAGTTGGGAGTGGATTTGGGAGATTTCATGCTTGATGTCACCGCCATCTTCCTCTAGTGATGTAACTCTGGTAGAGAGATGATGTAGGTCAGTCCGTAGCATGTTGATCTCAGATCTGCAGGTCTCGTGCACCTCCTGGATGAGCACTTACGAATTCCTGCTTTGTAGGCATGCAGCAGACATAATCTCGCCAGGAGGTATACGCCTTAGGGTCAGTGTCAGAGTCTGTGGTAACATGGGCAGGGGTGCCCTATGCAGGGGCTGAACTGGCTGTAGACAAGGGATAGTCTCCCAGGGGTGGTTGGTAGGGAGTAGATGGCTTGAGTCTTGCCTTTGTGGGGGTGCTTTGTGCAGACCCTGGGTGGGGATGAGTCCCTGTGTCCCAAGGCTTGTGGAAGCTGGGGGGATACTGTGGTATGAGGTGATTCCCTCTGGCGTGGGCGACGTGAGGATGCTCTGTCCCTGTGGAACTGGGCTCGCTGCGGTAGGGAACATGGATCCCATTCAGGGGTGGAGGAGACCCAGGATGTGGATGGCTGGACAGTCTGAGCTGGCGTGGGTGGTGGGGGCTCCACAAGGCAGGGGGGAACGGCTGGGAGAGGCTGTCCAGGAGATGGTCGCTGAGGGGAGCAGGGACCCTGACATGAGAGCGGGAGGGGGGACCCAAGGTATATGCAGCTGTGAGATCTCCTTCTGAGCCACACCTGTGGTTCCCGGCTCCCGGAGAAGTGATTGCAGGAGAGGCAGCTGCGGTGGACGAGGTCGGCGCCATCTTGGCCGCGTGTTGTCCCGCCGGAGCTTTCTGCTAAAGTACTCCGTGATGAGGTGCGGAGGAGGACCTTGTGTTGTGTCATTGGAGCTTGGGGTCTTTGTTTTTTTTGGTTTGCCCATAGTAGTGCAGGTAGCGATGTTTTTTAAGGGCGATGCAGGCAGGCCAGGCAAGGAGCTTCAGCACTGCACGTCCGTTTCCGTTGCCATCCAAGCCACGCCCTCTTTTTTTTCTTATACAACAGACACACAGGGGGACATATTATACGGCAGAACAGATTATAGAAAGTACATGATGTGGGTTAACAAACCCTTTAATATATGACGCAAAGACCGATTCGCAAAAAGATCATTAATACATGGATAATGGCCCACCCATCCCAGCTTTGCATAATGATTTTTTCTAAACTATACCTGAACAGCTGACCATACATAGATCAATTTCCAGCCAATTCAGCAGGCTTAATTTTTCAAATGACTATTTGAAGATGTGGAAAATTCCTGGTCAAACAGCGCCTGCATCCAATCAGTTAAAAGCAATATTTAACCATTCTGACAGCCACAAGTGATGGCTGTCAGAATACAATAGCTGGCACTGCCAAGTCATCCAAAACCATGCTGCTTAGCGTGGATGGGGAAATCTCTTTTCTTTTTTTTCCTTCCACCTCAGCAAAATTTTCTGAGAGACATTATTTCAACTTTGCAGTTCAATTTTGTTCCATCTCATTTTCACATCATAGTGGCTTGTTCAAGATTATCTTTATTAGTTATTTAAATATTTTATTTATTCTACTTAAAAAGAAAGAGAGAGAAAAAAAAAAAAAAGAACATAAGCATATAGAGCTACTCTTACTACCTTACGTATTCCTTATCTCTCTTTCTCTCTTCCCTTTTTCCCTCCCCTCCCCTCCCGTTCTATCTGGTTTGTTTCTTCCTAGGTCCCTTAAATTTATAACTCGCGGCCCTTCTCCTTCTTTCATCTTTTCCAGATATATATCCAAGGCTTTAAAGTTTTTCCAACCCTCCCAGGTACTAATATATTCCTTATAGTGTCCTCTATCCCTACTACTCAAAAGGTCCATTTTACAATAGTAATCTATTTGTTCATACCACTCTCTTATATCTGGTTTTTCACTTTTTAACCATTTTTTTGGGATCAGACCCTTTGCGGCATTCAGGAGTTTTGGGACCATTGTTCTCGTGTATTGTTTCTTTGGGATTTTGTAATCATGAAATAGGCAAGTCCATATATTTTGTTCTATTTTCTCCCCAGTTATCTCCTTTATATTATTCACTATTTCTTGCCAGTACTCCTTTATTCTTGGATACTCCCACCATATATGCGTCATCGTTGCCCTTTGGTTGCAGTTTCTCCAACACAAAGGTGTTCTCTCTTGTTGGTATCTATGGGTTCTCACTGGGGTCAGGTACCACCTTGCTAAAAATGTATAATTAATTTCAATGGTGTTCATATCCCAGGCATTATTATATCCCATTCCTATCATCTTTTCCACTTGTCGATCGTTTAGTTTTAATTCCAATTCTTTTTCCCATTGTTCGATGTAGGCGGGTCTTCCTTGTCCTTCCTGGTTCTGTCAATATTGCGTAGATTGTTGATATTCCATTTTTCAGTGGCGTTTGGGTAAAGCAAAGTTTTTCCAATGGGCTTAATTTCTCTTCTTCTCTAATTGGATGTGGTAGTGTATTTACTAAGTGTCTTAATTGATAACATTTCCATTCATTTATCTTCCACCCATTGAGTTCTTCTAGTTCTAATCGTGGTTTCATCCTACCTTTTGTGATAATATCTTTCAGTTGTGGGTTACTTGTCTCGTATCCGGCGAATATCTCCTTCCCCGGTATAAAAAAATGTGTTCCCGTGAGGGTCATTAACGGTGAGTTATATGTCCATTCATTTTTCGAGTGTACTGTGTTCCAAATTTTAGTTATTTAGTGATTTTCAATTATTCTAAACTTTCGTGGTATCCATATGTTTTTGTGCAATGTAGTCTTACTTATTGTGTTTTCCATCTCCACCCACTTTTTTTCACTATTTCCATTTGTCCACTCAATCATTCGTGACAGAACTATTGCTTTATAATATCGATGTCTGGTGTTGCTAATCCTCCGTGTTCCCTGTTCCCTTTTTTGATTTGTGCAAATTTGATTCTCTGCTTTTTATTTTGCCAAATGTATTTTATCAATATTGTTTTTATAATCTTGAAAAAACTCTGTGGAATCCCAATTGGCAACATCTGAAATGTGTACATTATTTTTGGTAGTATCATCATTTTGAACATATTTATTCTTCCAATCCATGATATTGGTTGTGTACTTTTTTTTTTATTTTTTCCTTGATCTCATTAATTAATGGAATATAATTTGCAGGATATATTTTTTTGACCGTTTATGTTAGTTTAATTCCAAGGTATTTTAGTTCTTCTTTTACCCATGTAAATGGGAATTCTTTTTGGAGGGTCTGGGCTTCCCTTTTTCCTAATCCAATATTTAATATTTCTGTTTTTATCAGATTTCTTTTAAAATTTGAGAGTTCCCCATATTCTTTCACCTCTTTGATTATATTTGGCAGAGTCACTCTTGGGTTGGTTACAAACATCAGAATATCATCCGTGTATGCCGCGATTTTGTGCTCTTTTTCTCCAACTCTCACCCCTCCTACATCTTGATTATTTCAGAGTGCCGCCAAGAATGGTTCAATTGCCAATACATATAACAGTGGGGAGAGCGGACATCCTTGCCATGTTCCATTGAACATCTCAAACACAGGTGAGAGTCTCCCATTGACCTTTACCATCGCTGTTGGGCCATTATATACGTTTTTTTTATCCACTTCATAATTTTTGGTCCCAATCCCAAATGTCACAAGGTGTCCATCATAAACCCCAGTCTACCCTGTCAAATGCTTTCTCTGCATCTATTGACAGGAGTAGAGCTGGGGAAATCTTAACGTGAATGGCCAGCTGTGATATAATGGTTTTCATACGGTGCACTAATGATGGCCAGCTAGCCTAAAGCAGCTGTATGCAGTTTAGAATACATGGCTCTATGATATTAAAGATAAATCTATGTTATAAATCAGCAGTTCTGGATGGCCACAAAAGTGCATTAAGGATTTATTTACATGGATCTGCCCTCTAAACTAAAAATGAGGAATAGATATTTTATATTTCGGATCTGAGACTTAAAAATACCTTCTGAATTAGAAAGGCTCTAAAGTTTTCTCCTTACTGAAGAAAAGCTTATAGCCTACTATTCAAACACATACCAATATATTGTGAAGCAGAACAGGAATAATGTATGTCAATGTGAATCCAATTAGATTAAATTAAAAAGGGAGAATTGCAAGGAACTCCTTGAAATACAATGAAGCAAGAAGGGCCCAGCTCTTATTTTTCTTGTATTGTATGCTTAACTGATCTCAGCTCTTAAAAGGAGTATTTATAAGACAAAACAATCATTGTAAATAAGGAACAAAATGACATTTGAGCAAAGCTATTTGTCTCTGTCAAGTGTCCACTGATTCAATATCTCATTGCTATGTAAAGTCAACATCCACACTTGATAAATCCTATCTGACTTCATTGGCTGCTGGAATGACAAAGTCTGAAATATATTTACTAGAGCATATGGTGAAATTCCCTTTGAATATTAACATTTTCAGCCAATAATTTGTTTTTGCAGACACACGAGACAGCTGGCGCTGTACCACCCTTTGTCCTGAATATGTGAAATATTATCTATGGCATTTACAAGAAGATAAAAAATATGATGCATAAAGGCAGAAGTTTTTGATGTCCAGCAAGACGTAGCTTCAGACAACAAATAAAAAGTGCACGTTTCCCGATCATAATTTGTTAAAGGTTATTTATGAAGCAGTTTGCAATATTATTCCAGAGCTGTTCCCAATAAGCATACACATACTAATTGCATTAAGCCTATTTTGGAAGACTTGCTTTATTTATCTAAACAGGAACATGAGAAGAAAATGAATGGAGATCAGATACAGAAAACTGCCCAATGTACCTCTCTGTATTAAGATTTTGTTGTTTGCATTTTCACTGTGCTAACAATTCCAATGTAAATTTTAAGGGCCTATATACACTTGTTTGTTTTGATGCAGCAAATGCATGCATGTTTGCTACAAAAAAAGGAATTCCAAGTAGAAATTCTATTTTCTTTGGGGCTGGTTCACATATACACTATTGGGGTTATTTACGAAAGGCAAATCCACTTTGCACTACAAGTGCACTTGAAAGTGCAGTCGCTCTAAATCTAAGGGGTGGATCTGAAATGAGGGGAAGCTCTGTCGATTTTATCATCCAATTATGTGCAAGCTAAAATGCTGTTTTTTATTTTCCTTGCATGCCCCCCTCAGATCTACAGCGACTTTACTTCCAAGTGCACTTTTAGTGCACTTGCAGTACAAAGTGGATTTTCCTTTAGTAAATAACCCCCTATATTACTAAAAGTTGACACCTGCCTTTACATGCACATGAACTTTAATGGCATCCCATTCTTAGTCTGTAGGGTTCAATATTTTCCCACCATTTGCAGCTATAACAGTTTCAACTCTTCTATAGTATAATGTATGTGCTGCAGTTTTGTGTGAAAGGCAAAGGGAAACTATAAGGTCCATTTATACCTACAGTGTGAATCCAGCCTTTTCACTTCTCTTATATTAGGAATGACCCGATTCATATACCACAATAAGGTAGCAGATTGAAACTGTCTGAATCCACCCATAACTGAATTATTGGTTTTATGTGAATTCACATTTTTTAAATAGCACTCTTTGTGCCCACTGTTGTGTTTTTTATGCAGTTTGATTTGCTTATAAATTTGCCATCCTATATAATCAGCAATTAAAGTTTTACTTGATGCTCCGAATGATCTGCTCACTATCTCAAATGCTTTTATACTGACTAGGTTCTAAGACGGTTTGGGGTCTCTTGTAACAAATAATTACTTTCACTTTCAAATTGATGTCCTTTTTTTTCCACACAAATAGAGCTTTCTTTTGGTGGTATTTGATCACCTCTGCTGTTTTTATTTTTTGCACTATAAACAAAAGAAGAGCGACAATTTTGAAAAAAACACAATGGGGGTTATTTACGAAAGGCAAATCCACTTTGCACTACACTTGGAAGTGCAGTTGCTGTAAATCCGAGGGGGACATGCAAGGAAAATAAAAAACAGCATTTTAGCTTGCACATGATTGGATGATAAAATCAGCAGAGATTCCCCTCATTTCAGATCTACCCCTCAGACTTACAGCGACTGCACTTCCAAGTGCACTTGTAGTGCAAAGTGGATTTGCCTTTCGTAAATAACCCCCCATATATTTTACTTTTTGCTATAATAAATATCCCATATTTTTTTTCAAAAAAACTACTTTTTCCTCAGTTTAGGCCAATATGTATTCTTCTACATATTTTTGGTAAAAAAATTGCAATAAGCGTATATTGACTGGTTTGCACAAAAGCTATAGTGTCTACAAAACAGGGGATAGATTTATGGCATTTTTAGTATTATTTATTTTTTTTTACTGGTAATGGCGGCGATATTGCGGCGGACAAATTGTTTACACACACAGATCCTGGTTCTCGCTCTGTCACGAGTGATTGCAGAGTGCTACCACTACACCACTGTGCCGCCCATTAGTATTTGACCATCTCTTGTATCATGTCTGCAGTATTTGACCATCTCTTGTATCATGTTCACAATCTCTGACCATCTATTGTAGTGTGTCTTACACACATACAAAAACGACATTTAAATCCTGCAAGGCTATTTAAAAACACCTGAACATATTCAAAAAATATGAGGATTTGGTCACACTATATGGCAGCCCACTTACTGCATCAAAGTAGCCCTTAATTAGTGGGTCCTACACTAATAAAAGAATGAAAGGTCCTGCGTCTCAACCATGGGAGATACACTCCTCTTTTATGGGAGAACTGAAGGGACTCCTCCTATGAACTGGTGGACACTAATAAGAGGTAATGGGGGGGGGGGGGGGGGTAGTTCTCCCATAAAGAGGAGTGTATCTCCAATGGTTGAGACGCAGGATCTTTCATTCTTTTATTAGTGTAGGACCCACTAATTAAGGGGTACTTTGATGCAGTAAGTGGGCTGCCATATAGTGTGACCAAATCCCCATTTTTTTTTAATATGTTCGGGTTTTTTTAAATATCCTTGCAGGATTTAAATGTCATTTTTTATGTGTGCGCTGTAATATTTTTACTGTTTGTTGGTCTTATCAGCACCATCTTGAATGTAAACGCATTGTAGGGTGTGCCACCCAAGTATGATTTTGTTTTTTTACACATACAGAACTCACATTGTGTGTGTGTATAATATATCTCTATATCTCTATATCTCTATATCTCTATATCTATCATTTTATGCAATAAATGGGCATGTAGCCATTTACTTTCCGGAAAGAGGGAGAGGAAAGGGGGCAAGAAAGGAAATGAGAGAGGGGAAAAAAGAGAGAATGCATGGAAAAGAGGGGGAGAGACATAATAAGAGAGAGAACAAGAAAGATAGATAGAGAGAGAGAGAGATGGGGGAAAAAAACAAGAAATTATGATAGAGAGAAATAAAGGGGAAAGAAAGGAGAACAAAGAGAAGGAGTGGTACATCCTAAAATATACCATAAGGGGTTTAATACAGTATGAGTGGAAGAGACTCGGGGAGCGCTAAATGTCCGCCGGTTAGGGGTGCAATTTACTTGCCTACCTTGGGTGCTGACAACCCCTGGGGCTGGTATGAAATTATTTCCAGGGCTGGTTTTTATTCCCAGTCCGGCCCTGCCTATTTTGGGATATACTGACTGAGAGTCAGAGAGACCCCTCCCTCCCACATGGGATATATACTGAGAGACCCCTATTATGGGATATACTAACTAATAAAATAGGAGGTCTCTCAGTATATCCATAATAGGGGGTCTCAGTATATATCCCATAATAGGGGGTTTCTCACTCTCAGTATATCCCATAATAAGGTGTCTCTCAGACTAAGTATATATCCAATAATAGGGTGTTAGGGGCCCTATTATGGGGTATATACTGAGATGTATAGTGTGACAAAGAGAAAAAGTGACTGATCAGCACAAAAGCCAATAAAATATAATAATATCCCAATAAAAATGAATGGGACAGTGGCATGGTGTTGCGTGCATCCCTGTGCTGGTAAAAGACGGCCCTGCACAAGAGACACATATCTGCAGCACCATGTATGATTGGGCCATAAATGAGACCTCAGGATGCATGAGTTCACTGTCCTTTTACGATGATCATCATTATCATAATCATAATCACACAATACAGGTGTTCTGGTTCAATGCACCTACACTGTGTGATTAATATTATGATAATGATGATGATCAAATCTGGCTGCTGTATAAATCAATCATACGCAAGAGGGGCTGCATGGCAAAGGTGAAGGGGGGGGGGTGTTTTAATCACTGTAAGTTTATGGAGAAAAATTATTCTCTGCAGTGATCATCCCCACTTTCCTCACACTTTAACATCCTGCTGTGCTGCCTGTCCCTCTCTGTGTCTTAATGGCTGCTGGCGATTTGGTTGAAAGAACCTGCCCTCTCGTCAGCACCTACTTGCTGAAGGAGGCAGACAGTGAAGAAACTGCTTACTGACTGTTCTGTCGACTCGAGTGCCCTTTGACTGATATCACTCCGCCGAGCCGGCCTGGCTGGTGCTGTGTCGAGAAGTGCCAGAGACGAACGGCGCATGTGCTGTACGGAACAGCACAATAGCTGATTTTACGATCAGCTGTTGTGACGGCGAGACGGTGCCTGCCCACAATAGCCGACAGAATACATTTTTCTGTCAGATTGTGCCCCGCGCTCCCCTGACGAGTTCATGTCAGCGAGGGGATTTCTACATGTTGTGGGCAGATTTATAAATGATGAGCAGCTGGAGGTGGAATTTTTTAAGATGCCCAGTGCTGCAAAACAAAACTTTTGTATGCTATCCTTCGAAGAGCACTGGGCATCTTCAAAATTCCACCTCCAACTACCCATCATTTATAAATCCGCCTACAACATGTAGAAATCTGCCCCTCGCCGACATGAACTCGCCATGGGAGCACAAGGCACAATCTGACAGAAAATGTATTTTGTCAGCTATTGTGCGCAGGTGCCGTCTCGCCGTCACAACAGCTGTTCCGTACGGTGCATGCTCAGTACAACCCGGGCACTTCTCGATAGCAGGCACTTTTTGACAGAACACCAGAACCTTAATCTGATTTTCGGGAAATGCGGCACTGGATGGTGTTAATCTGCTGCAGCACGGACCCTTAAAAAAAAAAAGTCCCTCCATGCTGCAGCCTCCTGAGCCCCTCTGAAGGAACTGATAGGGCCCAGGATATGATTTTGACTACCTGGGAGCTGCGCGGAACCCGGGGACACCTCCTCTCCTCTGTTCTGGCTCAGGGAACAATTTAGGGAGCTCAATAGGTGGGCCAGGTTGATATTTCGGCCCACCCAATTGAGCTCCATATAACTCAATAGGAAACTGGCAAGCAGCCAATAAGCGTGCAGAAACAGTTTGCTCAGTGTTCCTAAATACACTTGTAAATTATTTTTCAGACGGACGTCCTGTTGCTAGGCAGATTAGAAAAAAAAGTCTAATCATAGACATTTTTTTCTAATCTACCTAGCAGCAGCAGCAGAGAGAGAGATATAACAATGGGGAAGGGAACTGAAAGTGCAGGACTAGCATTTAAAGGCACAGAACACATTTTACAACAGAAAAAATAATTAATAAAAATGATTTTATAGTTTATTTTTATTTATTTATTTTCCTGCAACAAAAACTGGTGGGACACTGCTCCAGGAGCATCTATGAGCCTCCACTGGTCCTTTGTAAAAAAGTGGGACCAATAGCACAAATTGCACAAATCAATTGTTAACAGATCCACATTATTCTTCTGCACAGCATATCACATATACTACACACCTTGTTTTAAAATATAGTTATAGTATATTTCTTTGATTGAATAATTATAATTACAAGTATATGGAGGATTTTATGTCTCTATTCAGGTTTGTAGAATCTGACAAACAGGGGATCCCTTTGGATGAAATGGTTTGCTGACTGGTTGATGTTCATATTGTACTAACCTGTTTTGTTTTTTTTTTTTGCTCCACTTACCTTTGTATGGCATTTGTGATCGTGTCTTCAGAAAGAGTCTACGTCCAGGGTACATTTTCTTTGAAATAAGATTATACCCCAAGGCAACACAGCCATGTCGCTGACAGTTTAGGCACATGCCCTTCTCAAAGGTATCATAATCTTTACACTCGTATGCCATGCTGTTCTTGTCTTCATTCTTTATGGAATCTATGAACAAGTTGACTGATCTCTCATGAGCACACTTGACTGATTCAGAGAATCCTTATGATAAAGAAAAAAAAAAAAATAGAAACAATTTGGTCATGATTATGAGTAATTATTTGGGCACATAAGGTAGCCCTGGCACTTGGTACAGATCTGGCCTCTATATTCAGGCTCCATCGGGCACATTTTGTCATGGGGAACCAAATGTAAGAGATTTGATCCAGTTAACCACATGTTGAAGCTCACTGAAATGGGTTTGGATGTTATGTACCATGTAGATTTTGCTCGGAAACACCATTGAACACGTGACACCCAACCCCATACACTGGGGATTCTAGATTGTAAACCTTTCTCCAAATATCCAAATCAATTAATAAAGCTTTGACTCAAGTTTGGCTTTAAATTGGGAAGTAGCTAAATAATTACTGAGCAGTGCTGTTGTAATCATCACACTATAATACATATTGTAACAGATTGTAGATTTAGTTTCTTACCAAGGACACCATGCTCCACTAAATGGTTGTATATGTCTCTGAACTGGCAGCCAGGTTGTATGTTGCCTCCATTGGGATAAAAATCATAGTGGCCAACTGGTTGGTTAATGCCAACGCTTAATCCTATATGCTGTTGTGTGTTTGTATGGATTGCATCAACAAGAGTTGCATCATCTGGAGACAAGCGATCTGTTACAGACATTCCTTCAAATAAAGGGCCGGCTGGATCAAGTCCTACAAAAAACATACATGCACTGTGTTTATTTACATGCACATGACATGTAAAAAAAAATAATCAATTATTACAGCTCTAATAGAAAAAAAATAAACATGTTTAGTAAGTGTTGCGTTATATGATGCATTGAAGATGTAGAATATCTGGATAATAAAGGTACATGTTGTATATAACCTACTTTAAAAAAAAAAACCTTTTATTCAAATGCTAATCTTCTCTAATGTTATATACACTATATTACCAAAAGTATTGGAACGCCTGCCTTTACACACACATGAAATTTAATGGCATCCGAGTTTTAGTCCGTATTATTCAATATTGAGTTGGCTCACCCTTTACAGCTATACCAGCTTCAACTCTTCTGGGAAGGCTGTCCACAAGGTTTAGGAGCGTGTCTATGGAAATGTTTGACCATTCATCCAGAAGCGCATTTATGAGGTCAGGCACTGATGTTGAATGAGAAGGCCTGGCTCGCACTCTCCACTCTAATTCATCCCAAAGATGTTCTATCGGGTTGAGGTCAGGACTCTGTCAGTCAAGTTCCTCCACCCCAAACTCACTCATCCATGTCTTTATGGACCTCCTCTGGGCATAATATACTCCTGACCCCCTGCACTACTGCATTACTTACTATTGACCTCTGAACTCTGTGTTATATACTACTGACCTCTAAACTCTGGGTTACCTATGCCTCACCCTAGCACTCTGTGTTTCATATTCCTGATCTCTGCACTGTGCATTATATACATACTATTGACATGTGATCTCAGTGTTACGTGCTAATGACCTCTGCACTCTGTGTTACTTACTCCTGACTTCTGCACTCTGCATTACATACTACTCACCTCTGAACACTGTGTTAACTACTCCTGAGCTCTGCAATCTGCATAACTTACTACTGAGCTCTGAACTCTGTGTTACATACTACTGACCTCTGAACTTTGCGTTACTTACTCCTCACCCCTTCACATTACATTACCTCCCACTGAACTCAGAGCTTGGAGTTACATGCAACCAACCTCTGAACACTGCATTACTTAACACTGACCCCTGAACTCCTCATACTTCCCTTACTTTTTAATGATGCCTTGCTAGGTTAGCTTAACAAAAAGTGTGCCCTGGTGATCTTTGATTTCTTTCATGTTGTTAGGGTAGATCTCAAGGGGTTGCCTATCCCCACACTAAAAGGAATATATAGAAATGACATACCTTGATTCTATGTTTAGTTTATATTATATATGTAAACAGGGCAATAAAAACTTGTTCATTACATACACATTCTCTGCTTCCTACTTGCAGAGCTGCATAATGGTTCTCCTTTTTTTGCTTAATCATACCATGAAGTTCAATGAGTTCGTTGTCTCATTAAAACAATGCACTCCCCCTGAGGTATTCTTAGCTGTTAAACCTGCGGTAAAGTAATTATATTTTTCAAGTAAAAATTAGACAAAGTTACTTAACACTCTCAACACACATTATTCCAAATAGGCATATCTGAAAAATAAGCAAGTGAAAATATGCCTCTGCCACGGCTGTGCTGCCAGAAGGCCACACTGTTTCCAAGAAAATCCTGTCTGAAGTCCCCTGGGAAACCAAGATTTCCAGAATTGTTTATCTCCTTGGTACCCCTCAGCACTCAGTGGTTGCTCCTACTGACCTCTACTTTTCTACAGGACAAAGCAGTGATGTGGAGGTTAGTGGAAGATACAACTTAGTGCTACTTGGAACCAAAGCGATTGACACGCCCAGTTTCCTAGTGCACTTTATTTTGAGAATCCTTTCCATCCCTGTTGGACCTTCTTAAAGCGTATGTAGAGCTCAGAAATATCCTTTTATTTTTGGATAGAGTACAGAAGGGTTAAAACTCCTGTCATTGTATTGCTTGCTGTCTGTGTAAAAAAGTAACTTATAGCAGCCAACTATTCAGTGTCCTGCATTTACTGCATCTTTACCTTACTGAATAAGCCCTTTTTATATAGAACTAACTACAGCTGCCTTTTTTAAAGGCTTTCCCACTTTTAGCACCAGTAAAAGCGTGACTAATTAAATACATTGTAGAAAAATAGACATGTGTTCAATTAGTTTGCAGACCATTTAACAGATAATGTATAGGATGCTCTAAGGCAGTCATTTAGGACAGAAAATTAGGATATTGTTTGATTGTTAATGTTATGTTTATGGAACTGAGTTGCAGCATGCATGTACTAATCCAGTGCAATCATTAATACAAAACATTTTGAAATGTAAAATGATCTAAAATAAATCTAATTCTTCCTTCAGTTAAAAATTAATGCAGAGTTATAGTAACACAAATTATTAATTTGCACCTACACATTATAGGATTAATGTGAATTTGATGTTCTTTTAGTAAATTATTAATTCCAGAGAAGACATTAGCTTTTCCAGGACTGGAAAAGAAAATCCCCAATGTCTCTACATTCCCAACCTGCTTCTAGCTATTCATTAAAAAAAAAAAAAAAACAAAACATTTAAAGGTCTGGTTAACACTAGTACAATTTCTGACGCAAATTTCACTTGCACAGGATCACATTGTTTTCAATTGTGCCTGTTCACATCAATGAGGCTCTGTGCAGTGAAATTTTGGAAAAGGTTTTTGTATTATTTTGGTGTGATTTACAGTGCTTTTTGACCCCTTAGAATATGCAGGCCGCATCCAAAACACAACCAAGTTGCAAAAAAGTTGCACTGAAATCGGATCACATAGAGATCGGATTGCATTGCAGATGTATGAACTTAGTCTTACATAAGTATGCTGTTACTTGATGATCCAAGGTACCTCATCCAATACTGGAAAGCAGTAATTTGAAATTTGAAGACCCTGTGAGGACCCTTTGATGGACACTTCTGGAAGCCAATAGGCAGCATTCACATCAGCAGGAAGTGGCATGGCCACTGCAAGAAGGACCCTCCCACACTACAGACCAGAAGAAAGTAGGATTTGGACTACCAGCCTATAACACTACCGGTGTACACTACCGGTGTTTTAGGCAAGCAATTCATTTTTTTTGTTTTCAATTTTAAAATTATTGCTAAACTAAAGGTTAGTGGAATGGATAAAGAAAACAATTTTTTTTTTAACTGGAAACTAACTTTAATGTTGCCCTCTACTCACTATATTGTAATGGGAATCCCAAGTCAATCCTATCTGGCAACTAAACTAGTGTTGCATGGATTCCTAGATCATCTGTTATATACACAGAAAATGCTACCCATCCTCAGCTAGACATGTGGTCATCGCTTTTGATATCTGCTTCATCTTGAAGCTGGCACAGAAGATGTGACAATGACATGTTGAAGCTGGCACAGAAGATGTGACAATGAATGAGTCCATCAGAATAAGTGGAGAATTCTGAAAACAGAGCTCAAATACTATATATAGCCTCAAGCCAAAAATAATAGTAGGTGCTGCAGTGAGAGCATAATTAGTGACGCATTAGAACTCATGTAAAACTTTCTCTTTCTATCAGTAAGATGCCTGCAGGCTGTGCCAATAGGTAAGATTGCTACCTTGCTTATGGGCTTCCTAAATATTCTCTTGCTGGTACACTAGAAAAACAGTGCAAGGCTCCAGAATGTACATCACTATTCTGTATCCCTATAGATCAGTGGTTCTCAACTCCTGTCCTCAGGACCCACTACCAGGCCAGGTTTGCAAGATAACTGAAATACATCACAGGTGATATAATTTGCTGCTCAGTGATTGCGGTATTCTAGTCTGCATCTCCCCCAAGGTAATACTTAAAATCTGGCCTGTTGGTGGGTCCTGAGGACTGGAGTTGAGAACCACTGCTATAGATCCTAGCATCAACACCATTAACAATTAGTAGAAAGAAGGCTTACTGCTGACAGTGAAGACTATGAATGCAATTCCAATATGTATAGTCTCATATAGCCCTATATAGACATCTGTACTTCAGCAGCCACATATGTATCTTACTAGTTGCTTTGCCATCCTTAAAGTCCCATTCTTTTACCATGTTCATGAATATGGCATTGTCATCACGAAAGATTATATATTCCGAAAACTTTTGCAGTGCCAGTTACCTGGTTGACAATATTTTTTTGTGTGGTGTCTATTTATTCTTGTATACTTCTTGTACTGTACACTTGTAACTTGTATACACGTACCTTTGATGATGGCTCTTTAGTGCTCTAAATTCTGTGCTCTAAGTTCTGTGAATAAGTAAACAGGTAATGCTAGAAACTAGCATTTTGTAGTAAATTTGGGTGCCATATTGGGCACTTTCACCCCCTTCCTGCCCAGGCCAATTTTCAGCTTTCAGTGCTGTCACACTATGAATGACAACACTGCATTCAAATTAAGGTTTTATTATTTTTTTTTTAGACAGAGTTTTCTTCTGGCGGTATTTAATCACCACTGGTTTTAAATTTTTTTGATAAACAAACAAATATAAAGTCAGAAAATTTTGAAAAAATACAAACATTTTTCTTAGTTTCTGTTATAAAATTTAGCAAATATGTAATTTTTCTTCTTCACTGATGGGGACTGATAGGCTGCACTGATGGGCATTGATGAGGCTGCACTGACGGGCACTGACGAGGCAGCACTGATTGGCACTGTTGAGGCTGCACTGAAGAGCATGGATGAGGCTGCACTGATGGGCACTGATAAGCTGCACTGATGTGTACTGATTGGCACTGATGTGGCTGCACTGATAAGGTGTCACTGATAGGTAGCAATGATGGGGACTGATAGGGGGCACTGATAAGCTGCACTAATGGGCACTGATTGGCACTAATTGGAGCTGCACTGATCATCAAGGCTCTGATGATCAGTGCCCTAATTATCAGTGTAAATAATGTGTTGACAGCCTTGCCGAATATCGGCTCTCCTTTCCTCACATGGGCACAGCGCTGATGACCAGCAAGTCTGTTTACATGTAATCAGCTGTGAATGGACATAGCTGATCACATGATAAAGGGGGCTGTGATTGGACCTTTACCCCGATCTGTGATCAGTCAGAGGGACCATGGATGCCCTCCCAGAACTAGACGACCATACTGTAGCAGTCTTTTGGCTATAGGGTAGAATTTAAGTGGTTAATCATACATTTTTAAAACAAAAAACTTTATTTTTCTGGAAGTATAACTAAAGCCAATCCTTTTATTTTGTTTTGAATAAATTAGAGGAAGGGCTAAAACCCCCATCAGTTTTTTTGCCATTTCTATCTCATTAGGGAGATTTTCCCTTCTCTGTTTGTCCTGTAGACTCAACAGTAAGTGAGAGGTTATCTTTCTGAAGTGAGAGAAATCCCCTTTTAGGCAGTTGTCTTGGGAACATGTATTACCATTTGAAGATTTCCTCTCTATTCCTTTTCTGGTGGCAACTCAGAATTGTAAATTTATTCTGATTTTCATTCCCAGGGATACTGGTGATGAGGGAAATTAACCACTTGCTTACTGGGCACTTAAACCCCCCTCCTGTCCAGACCAATTTTCAGCTTTCAGCGCTGATGCACTTTGAATGACAATTGCACGGTCATACAACACTGTACCCAAATGAAATTATAATATTTTCCTCACAAATAGAGCTTTCTTTTGGTGGTATTTGATTGATCACCTCTGCGGTTTTTATTTTTTGTTAAAAAAATGTAAAAAGGCTGAATTTTTTAAAAACATTTTTATATCTTTTTATATTTTGTTATAAAATTTTGCAAACAGGTAATTTTTCTTCTTCATTGATGTACGCTGATGAGGCAGCACTGATGGGCACTGATAGGTGGCAGTGATGGGCACTGATGGGTCGCAATAATGGTCACTGGTTGGTTACACTGATTGGCAGCACTGCTAGGTGGCACTGATTGGCACCACTGGTGGGCATTGATAGGTGGCACTTGTGGGCATTGATAGGTGGCACTCATGGGCATTGATAGGTGGCACTGGTGGGCACTGTGGGCACAGGCAGGTGGCACTAGCAAGGGGTACTGGTGGGCACAGATGAGGCAGAATTGCTTCTTCCTCTTCGGGACCAATGTCGGTGATTGGCTTTTTTTTCAGCGTGAGGAGAAAAAAAAAGATTACTGAGCTTTTGTTTACATCATGTGATCAGCTGTCATTAGTTGACAGCTGATCATGTAGTAAGGGGTGGGGATTGGCCCCTTATTTGGATCTGTGATCACCCGAGTCTCAGTGACTCGGTGATCACTGCGCGTGCAGGGAGCGTGCAAAGGGGAGGCCATCATATGAACTCCTCCCGGAAATTCAGGTCCGCGCTGTGGCCCTCATTCGGCTATAGTGCGGACACCAAGTGGTTAAAGAGGGTGACTTTCCCTAACAGGGGCCCAGGGAGCATAAAAACCTGACAGTGGCTCTAAACCCTGACCACTTTATTTAAATCTAAGTAAAATAGTTTTCTCTTTAGTTATACTTTACAATGTAGACTTTGCAATAGTGGTGCAGCACAAGTATGTTTTAAGGGTACATGTATTTAAAAGGAATTTTAAAGTAAAGATAGCCCCCAAACAGTAGGCAGAAGAATGTGCCAACTTCCAACCCCTCCACTCTGTGGTCTGCAGAAGCTCCTTTGCAAATACTGACTTTCTGAAAGGCTTTGACATGCCCTCTGCCTGACAGTACTCTGAATGACAATGAATGGCTGAGTACTGTTGTATGTGCGAGGAAGGGTAGTGTATATTATCCCCCTTCTCAAAAAGTAATGGGACTTTGTAAAGGTTTGACTATATGGAAAATAGGTACAATCTGACATCTCATGGTGATTACAGTCCTGTGGGGGTTAGTTTAGCAGTAACATTTCATTTATAGCAGCCATTTACTTTTATGATATTTTCTCATAGTACAGGCTTCTTTCACACGGACTGTTCGTTCAGGTCCACCTGTCAGTTTTTTAGGCGGACCTGAACGGACCCTCCATAGACATCTATGGAGCGTCAGATGTCAGCGGTGACATGTCCACTGACATCCGACCCACTCTGATCCGAAAAAGTGTAATGGAGGAAAAACCTACTTTTCCATCCATTTTCGGATCGGATCGGGTGACGACGGACTCTACGGTCCGTCATCACCCGATCCCCCACAGTGTGCAGCGACGGACCTGTCATTTTCCTGCTCAGCGGGGATCATCACTGATCCGCCCCATGTGAAAGAGCCCTTACTTTCCCTGTTTTAAAACCAACATGCCATTGTAATATGATAATCTGAAATGTATACTATTTATCACACAAAGCAACAAAAATGATTGTAAGTAGTAGTAATCAGTACGGGACTGTGATGCTTTGTGTTGTGCAGTGTTGTAAATAATTAGAAATTACCTGTAATTCTTCCAATCTTGTTCGATCCATTCAGATAGCTGCCAGCAAATCCTGAAACATGAGCTCCAAGGCTGTACCCAATCAAGTGAACATCACTTCTTGGAAACTGAACAGATGACTAGAAAACATCATGAATTACAGATCTAAGACAGCAGCAGGATGAGGACAGAATTATGAATAATAATAAAGCAAAATTATATTTGTAATTATGACCATGTGTTAAATCTATCTAATATTAGTATTAAAAAGAGGTATTCTAGATTATCTGTTAATAGTTTTAATTTAATCACAAGGTAAGCTGAGTCATGAGTGAGTCCAGAAATACAATAAACCATTATCTTATGAGCTTTATGGAACTAGAAAGACAAATATATTTGATCGATAGTCTTAAGATATCAAGTCCACATTCCTATATGCTCCCAGAGTGAAATACTCATCATTTACCTAACAAAGTACTACTGCTCTGTATACATAAAATGCAAGAAAGCATATTAAAGAAACACCAGACATAAATAAAATTAAAGTTAAAAAAGTACCAAACATCTGGCTGGTTGTTATAGACATCATCATACGTTTTCTCTAAAGTGCACCTGTATACTGACTGTGGACAGTAAACTATTTACATATTCTTAACAAGCTGTAAACAGCTTCAAATCAAACCATCCCTCATCTTTCTAGCTGGGTTTCATATGAAGTTTCAAAGATCCCCATGATGATGTCACTATGCAAGTGTGCCATCTCCAATGACATCATTAGGCATGTACCTTACTTCCATGCCATTACCAAAATTGTATGTTATGTTTGTGACATCACTACAAAAAAATGTATCAGATTTAAAAAAAATATTGGCCAATCATATTACAGGATAAGTATTTGAAAATGGCATTAAACACATACCCAAGTATGATAAATTGGAGTGGAAGTAATCTTCAAGATAAATTGGTGCATAGCCATTTCAGAATAAATTAAAGGGGTGAGGAGAAAACAAAGAACTGCTTACCACAACCACCAAAAGGAACACATCACTGTGGTCATTGCAAAGCTTGCCAATGTATGGCCACCATAAAGGAATTTATAAGCTTAAAGTGTGGGTCTTTAGTACCGACTGATTTTGTATGATAAAATTGGTAAGTGTGGCAAACAATTTTTGCTAACTCCTCTTTGTGGGCAAAACATTTAGACAGCTGAGTAGAAGAAATATATAGCCATGAATGATAAAGCCATTCCATGTAAAATAAATTGCTTATAGTTATGGGGCCTTCAATTGGTATAAATGGGCTACAGACAAGGTATTGATTTAGTTAAAGCGGTTACATACAGAAGCAGATTGAATTTTCACCCTCAATTAAAAAACTCCAAATGGTTTTAACGAGGGCTTTATTTATCTCCTGTTTGTGTACACAGTAGAAATAAGGATCATACACTGCTCAAAAAAAGAACACTTTTTAATCAGAACATAGCATCAAGTCAATTAAACTCCTGGGATATTAATCTGGTCAGTTAAGTAGCAGAGGGGGTTGTTAATCAGTTTCAGTTGCTTTGGTGTTAATGAAATTATCAACAGGTGCACTAGAGGGAAAACAATGAGACAACCTCCAAAACAGGAATAGTTTTACAGGTGGAGGCCACTGCATTTTTTTCTGACTGTTTTTCACTAGTTTTGCATTTGGCTAGGGTCAGTGTCACTACTGGCAGCATGAGTTGATACCTGGACCCTATAGAGTTTGCACAGGAAGTCCAACTCCTCCAGGATGGCACATCAAAATTTGCCATTGCCAGAAGGTTTGCTGTGTCTCCCAGCACAGTTTCAAGAGCATGGTTGATATTCCAGGAGACAGGCAGTTACTCTAGGAGAGCTGAACATGGCTATATCCTTAACTCATCAGCAGGACCGGTATCTGCTCCTTTGTGTAAGCCACTGCCAGAGCTCTACAAAATGACCTCCAGCAGGCCACTGGTGTGAATGTCTCTGACCAAACAATCAGAACCATGAGGGTGGCCTGAGGGCCTTATGCCCCCTAGTGGGCTCTGTGCTCACTGCCCGGCACTGTGGAGCTTGATTGGCATTTGCCATTGAACACCAGAATTGGCAAGTCTGCCACTGGTGCCCTGTGCTTTTCACAGATGAGAGCAGGTTTACCCTGAGCACATGTGACAGACTTGAAAGGGTCTGGAGAAGCCGTGGAGAACGTTGTGCTGCCTGTAACATCATTCAGCTTGACCGGTTTGGTGGTTGGTCAGCAATGGTCTGGGGAGGCATATCCATGGGAAGATGCATAGACCTCTACATGGCACCCTGACTGCCATTAGGTTTTGGGATGAAATCCCAAAGACCCATCCATAGACCCATTGTCAGACCCTACGCTGTGTAGTGGGTCCTGAGTTCCTCCTGGTGCACGACAATGCCAGGCCTCATGTGGTGAAAGTATGCAGCCAGTTCCTGGAGGAATGAAGGAATTGATAACATTGAATGGCCCCGATGCTTGCCTGACCTAAATCCAATAGAAGACCACTAGGACATTATGTGTCGGTCCATCCGACACTGCCAGGTTGCACCTCAGTCTGTTCAGAAGCTTAGTGATGCCCTGGTCCAGATCTGGGTGGAAATACCCCAGGACACCATCCGTTGTCTCATTAGGAGCATGCCCCAACGTTGTAAGGCATGCATACAAGCACGTGGGGGCCATACAAACTACTGAGTACCATTTTGAGTTGCTGCAATGAAATTTCAGCAAAATGGACTAGCCTGCGGCATAATTTTTTCACTTTGATTTTCAGGGTGTTTTTGAATTCAGCCCTCTGTAGGTTGATAGTTTTAATTTCCATCAAACGATGTGGCATTCTTTTGTCCCAAACACATTACCCAGTTCATATCAGTATAGATATCCAGCATGATATTTTTCCCCATTGAGATCTGATGTGTTTTCAAAGTGTTCCTTACATTTTTTTGAGCAGTGTATAGAAAGTGAAGTGCGTAGAAGTTCTGTAGAAAGTGAAGTGCGTATTATAAATATAAAAATGATTTCTTTGGAGGGCAGCTTCTAATAATGATATTATATTAAAATTAATTAATAAGGCATAAAATTTATTTGAAGTAAAAATATAACAATGTGATTGATAAGGATTAAATCTGTCTTCATTGGGTTGTGCACCACTAGCTTTTATATAAACTAACAAACTAGAATAAGATATTGTCGAAAATTAGAATTGCGCATGTTGATTGTGAACATATCTCAGGGTACTAATAAAGTCATAAACATAAAATGTGACATAGTGACAAGTCATGGATGTAGCGTGTGTGTGTAGTGATGTCACGGACATACTGTATGTATGTCATAATGTGGCGCTGTGAAACATGATCATATTCTTTGAGTACTAACAATGGCCACTTTTGTAGCACTTTGATACCCCTAAAAGAAGCTGTGAAATTAGACAAAACAAGGTTATGATATGGGTAATTTTTAGTTAGGAAGAGACGCTGATTGAAATAATTTAGGAAAATTTAGTAAAATAATAAATAGATGTAAGATTGGAAAGATTGTTTAGAGAGTAGCTCCTTTAAGTTATAATTATATAGATGATATGAATGACATAGAAGACAAGGTGGATCTTTGAAGCTTTTTTAAGGAAGGAAGTGATTGATATGGTAATAGTAGGATAAATAGATTTATAGTGGAGACGGGAATTATTAACAATTTGAAAAGAACGAGGAGAATAAACGTAAATGTAAGTTTTGAAAAGGTAGTAAGTAGAAATAAGGAAAAAGATTGAAATCAGAAATAATTATAGATATTATTGTAGTAAGTATAAAGGTCAGTCACACAGAGAGTTAACCAGCGTCTCATTTCAGATAGTATATGGGAAAAAGTGCAGAACACACAATAAGATGAAATGGTTTAATTCCTAAATTTAATAATAAAGTTAAATTTATGTTTTCTGATGGGGTGGACATAAACATTAGTAATATACGTCCCACTTATCATGCTGATTTAAAACTTATGTTGATTAAAGAATTGGATAATGCCTTAGATTGAAAAAGGCACAAGACAAGGTAAAATTTCAAAAAGCACCAGAAAATCTTGTTTGTCCAGAGAAGTTTTTCTCAACCTTTTTTTAATCAAGGCACACTTTAAAACTATGCACAATCTCGAGGCACCCCATTCTAAAATGTAGAAAACGAAACTAATAGTTTTACATACAGCAACATTCACACACATAGGACACCCAAAGTTAGAGGTGATTTATGCTTTCAAATACACCTTTCCACACTGATGCTGACTAGTATTCCAATGTTTCTCTTCTCCCTCAGTTTCTCTCCCTCATTTTCTCTCCCTCATTCAGCTAATGTGACTGCAGTGCTGATGGAGAGGGGCAGGAGAGGGGGAAAAATTGATGCTGTGCATGTGGTCGACATAGTCCTTATCAAAGAAGGTTGTAATGGTGCACAATGAAAACCTGTGGCTTTGTATAACACAAAGGCAGGCTGGCTTGTATACAATTTTTGGGCATTTTACCTGGGCATCCTGATTGAAAAAGGCTGGTCCAGAGGCATAAAAACCCCCTTAAAATGTATTCTTATTTCACAGTAACAAAAGAAAAAATACTTCCTGACATCTGACATAAATCTCTGAAACAGCAATAGTATTTATTTTATATAAATGCAGCCCTTTATATTTTGTTTTTAATTTTTAGGAAAAACATTTAGTCTTAAAGTGATACTAAAGTCTTATTTTTTTTGGTTACAAATAACAAACATGTTATACTTACCTGCCCTGTGCAGTGGTTTTGTGCAGAGCAGCCTACATCATCATCTCCTCGGGTCCCTCGCTGGCGCTCCTGGCCCCTCCCTCATGCTGAGTGCCCCCACAGCAAGCAGCTTGCTATGAGGGCACCTGAGCTGAGCCTCTGCTCTTCAGACATGGGGCCATGGCTCGGCCCTGCCCCCTCTCTCTCCTCATTGGCTCACTGACTTTGATTGACAGCAGCGGGAGCCAATGGCGCCAACTGCTGTGTCTCAGCCAATCAGGAGGGAGAGTCCCCAGACTTTGTGGCTCTCGTACAACATCGCTGGATCGAGATAGAGCCCAGGTCAGTATTAGGGGGGCTGAGGGGACATGCTGCACACAGAAGGTTTTTTATCTGAATACATAGAATGCATTCAGATAAAAAACCTTCTGCCTTTAGAACCACTTTAACAATGTTAGTTCTTCCAACAAAATATCCCTTTTTGGAACTGTAAATTAAACCTTTTTTTCTCCAGTGGTAAGGCATGTTTTTGTGTCTTTTGCAGTAAAGTAAAGATCCTTTTATTTGCTTTCATGGGGTGATCATATCTAATCTGTATCCCCCTTAATTTATATGAATGTTTATGCTGACTTGCTGTTGCTGTCAAAGCTAAGAAGGAGAATACTTATAAAATCTATCTATAAACCAGTGCTAATTTTGTTAACAAAAATATTTTCGTCAACAAAATTAACACTGTTTTATTTGACTAAAATATGACTAAAACTAAAACAATTCAGATGACTAAAATATGACTAAAACTCATATGACAGTTTTTTTTATCCTATTTTATTTTTCAATTTTTTTATACCACAACAACACAAAATCAACACAACAACATATATTTTTTTATACCACAACAACATATACACAAAAAACATTGAAAACAAAAACACAAATATTCATACCATCACAAAAACATACACTAAGTCCCAGTCTTGGAAAGAGTAGTTCCGGCAACCGCTACTAGGGGCCTAATCTCTTCTACATATAAAGGAAAATCAAATACTTACTGTAATTTTCCTTTCCTGATGGACTCCATGGCAGCCTACATGTGGGTTAACCCCGCCTCCTCTCCAATGCTATAGGACCCCCTACCCTATAAGATTGAGCTCACCTGTATAGACTGTGTTTGGTAACTAACCTACTCTTGACCGATGGGTGGGAACTCCGCCTGCCATGGAGTCCATCAGGAAAGGAAAATTACGGTAAGTATTTGATAATAAATTTTCCTTTTTCCTGAAAGACTCCATGGCAGCCTACGTGTGGGAAATAACTAGCCAATCCACACAGGTGGGTATGCTGAACAGAAATAAATTTAATTTGACCCGTCAACCAACAGGATTTATAAACCAAAGTTCACAGAAGATAGCGGAGCAGGCTCAGTATAGTAATGTGACGTTAAAGTTTTAATAGAGGCCCATGAGGCTAGGGAGAAAGGGGAGTATACCCCTCGGAACTCTTCGCCGTTTGGGACGGGCACCGCCCCTCCCTGTGTTTTCAGCGAATCCACGTAGGACAGCAACACTTGCTTATCTTTTCTAGCCGTGGTAGCAGAGTAGAGATGAATCTGGGGGAAGGAGTGCTGATGGAGGACCGTGTGTGACCTGATGAGACCGTCTTGATGGTCCACGAGCCCCCTTTCCAACCCGCCTGGGCAGACCAAATCTCAAAGCGATTTAGCCGGCTCGCGTCCACTGGACACCTGGCCCTTTGCGGGCTTTTGGAAGGGCGTCTGCCCTCTGCTTCAATTACTCTTAAAGTCCGGGCCGGGCCTGTACGAGTGTGCCTCTCAAGAGCGCCTAATGCTGCGTCTTCTGGGCTAGGGTCTCTTCCAACCAAGCAAACGCCTATGCTGGATTAGCGAGCCAAGGACGTAACCATAAGGCCTGCTCAGCCGCGATCAGAGACAGCATAGCCCATGCCAACAGGCGGATAAGACCGATCGAAGCCCCCCCAGGAAGGCCGTTGCCGGCCTCAGGTCCTGGACTGCTGAGCCTATGACCAGGTCTTCCGGTACATCTCTAAATACGGAGTCCACGATTTCTGTCCAAGCTTCCATCACCTTGGACAAGGCTGCTAGGGCCAGGATGGGTTTTCAAGCCATACCGGCTAACCCGCAACTTTAAGATCTTGGTCTAATCTCCTCTCAAGCCCGTCCTTAAAGGATATGGCATTTTCTAAGGGAAAGGTGATGTGTTTAGCCAGACCCAACAATGCTGCGTCCACGAGGGGAGCATTTTTCCAGATGTTTCACCTCCTCTGCTTTGAAGGGATAAATTCTAGAGGTTTTATCTGACATAGAAGTTTTCTTGTCCATTTTGCTCCATTCTTCATCAATAATATCTTCCAATTCCACTAGGAGCGGAAAGTCAGAGCGTTCCTTCCCCAGGTGATTTACCTTTGCTTATCCGGCGGAGTGGAAGGCTCTTCACACTTCAGGGCCTCATTGACCGCTTTCATTAGTGGGGAAAGTTCGAGAAGTCGAATCCTCCGATGAATTCATCTTCTTCCAAATCACTGACCGAAGAACCTGGGGAGGCATCGTAGGGCTGGAATGGGCCTGGATCTTCCTAGGCCTCGTCAGCCAGGGAGCCAGATAGGGTAGTAGACTGGCTCCGCGTGTTGGTTGTATCCCACTCCTTTAGGGATTGTTGAGCCATACGCTTGGCAAGAGACTCCATCTGTTGTTTTGTGTCTCTTTCTCTTTAACCGCCCAGGCAAAACATGGGTCACACAGTGACTTGCCCTCCGGGACTCGTGTCCCACATCCCCAGCAGGCTCTGCAACCAGAGCGGCTGTCATGGCAGTGTGTGCGGTGACTGGAGAGGGAATGGGACCCTCTTCTCTGATGGAGGAGGAATTGGAAAGTCTCCTCTGTTTAAAGCAGGAATGGAAACATCTCCTTGTTGGAGGAGGAATGGGAACGTCTCCTCTGTTTAAAGGAGGAATGGAAACATCTCCTTGTTGGAGGAGTAATGGGAACGTCTCCTCGGCTGTTGGCCTAATGTTGTAGCCTGGCAAGGTCTGTCGTTCTGGACCACGACCTGAGAATCCAACCTGAAAGGACTAAAAAAGGAATTGGGGGGGAGGCAAGATATGACATCAAAAGTGCCAACACTTGAGACCGTACCTCAACCCCTCCCCTCACCTGCACATACCTTGTGCGTGAGAGTTGGCCACATGACTTGTCCATGACCTCTGAACGAAAAAGTCACGAAACAGATGGTCTGCCAAGGCCTGATAATGCCAAATAAACCGGAGCCAGCGAGGAACAGGGAACAGATCTTATCAACCTCCCTTTTTTTTTTTCTTTTTTTTAAATAACAAAATTAATTGTATAAACATTCCCACATTTTTTCAGATAATATGGGATAAAAAACAAAATATACATTTATATATATAAATCACATTTAACCTTCATTATTCCTTCCCCTCTTCTTTTTTTTTTTTAAATACCAAGGAATTAGTACATTTTAATTTAGAGCAAAGAAGGCACCAGGCATTAAAACTTACCAGGGCAGACCAGGGCTGGGAAAAGGCTGATGTCTCTGCTCGCAGAGTAGAAGCCGCTTTTAAAATCCCCGCCATGACGTCACCGCCCTCCACCTCGCGCTTGTGCTGTGGGGAGGCAGCCGAATGGCGCCTGCGCGGCCACCGGGGAATCCGCCGATCCGCGCACGCGTGAGCCAAGTCTTGCTCTCGCAGAGGCCTCCACGCATGCGCAAACGATGGCGGCTGCGATCTGGAAGCGCCACAGCGAGCTGGAACGCAAAGCGCTCCAGCTGCCATGAGGGTAATAGGGGATACAGAAAGCCGAGTTGTTGAATAGCTGTGGGCTACAGACAAAACAAATAAACACAGAGGCAACTGCCATGGAAGGTAGATAAAGAAGAGGTTTGCAGACCTTGCCAGCCGTTGATGCATCGGTCCTTCGGGCATACAGGGATACCTCCCCTCCACCGTCGGGGTATCTAGTGCCTAAGTAAGCTACTCGCCTGCCCGTGGCTGGGCCCTGAGCTGCACTGCGTAAATGGTATGCCAAATCTTGAAAACATCCGACCGGACACGAACAGTGTGTGTAGGTCCATTGGAGGAGGACAAAAAAGGAACACAGTCTATACAGGTGAGCTCAATCTTATAGGGTAGGAGGTCCTATAGCATTGGAGAGGAGGCGGGGTTAACCCACACGTAGGCTGCCATGAAGTATGTCAGGAAAAGTCTTTTTTTGTAATACACATTTAATACATTTCATTGCCAATCTAGAGAGAAGTGGGAGTGTGATATCGGCCCTATCTCTGACCATGTCTGGAATAACATTCTTTGGCCCTTCCCCTTGTATCTTTTTCACCGTCATTTAGTTTAACACCATTTTATATATTGCAGAGGGCGTATAGGACCCCAGAATTTTTGTTCACCATTGGCTTAACCACTTCAATACCAATTCTAACACTTTGCTCCTACATGTAAAAATCATCATTTTTTTGCTAGAAAATTACATAGAACCCCCAAACATTATATATTTTTTTTAGCAAAGGCCCTAGAGAATACAATGGCGGTTGTTGCAACTTTTTATCTCACACAGTATTTGCGCAGGAATTTTTCGAACGTGTTTTTTTGGGGAAAAAAACTGTTTTGTGTTTAAAAAAAAACAAAACAGTAAAGTTAGCCCAATGTTTTTGCATTTTGTGAAAGATGAAGTTACACCGAGTAAATAGATACCTAACATGTCACGCTTCAAAATTGCACACGCTCGTGGAATGGCGCCAATGTTCGGTACTTAAAAATCCCCATAGGCGACGCTTGAAATTTTTTTACTGGTTACATGTTTTGAGTTACAGAGGAGGTCTAGGGCCAGAATTATTGCTCTCGCTCCAACGTTCGCGGTGATACCTCACATGTATGGTTTGAACACCGTTTTCATATGTGGGCGGGACTTATCTATGCGTTCACTTCTTCGTGCGAGCACACGGGGACAGCGGTGCTTTAAAATTTTTTATTTTTTTTTTTTGGTAATTATATTTTATTTTTTTTATTTTGACACTTTTTTGAAAAAAAAAAAAAATTGATCACTTTTATTCCTATTACAAGGAATGTAAACATCCCTTGTAATAGCAATATGACATGTCAGGTGCTCTTAATAGTGAGATATGGGGTCAATAAGACCCCATATCTCACCACTAGGCTGGGAAGCTTGAAATAAAAAAAAATAAATAAAACGATCGCCGCTTCCCAGCCGAAGCCGTTTTTTTGAATGGAGAGGCCGGGCGTGACGTTATAACATCGCGCCTGGCCTCCGACGATCATAGAGACTCCGGGGACCATCTGGTCCGCTGGAAATCTCTATGATCTACATCCGGCACCGGCGGATCCACTCTCCGCCTCACCGATCGTAACGGTGAGTCAGAGCAAGCACCGGAGGGCGGCGGGAGGGGGGGGGACGTCCCCTCTCGCCTCCCATAGGAACGATCAAGCGGTGGAACGGCCGCTATGATCATTCCTATGGTGTAGAGATTCGCCGGCTGAAACCAGCAATATCTGAATGATATCTGTAACTACAGGCATCATTCAGATATACCCGCCCAAAGCCCAGGACGTCATATGATGTCCGTGGGCTGGAAGTGGTTAACAACTGACTCGGCTTGCTCTAGATGTGGCAATCCGGGGTCACTGATACATTTATTATGGCGCTGCCCGAAACTCCAGGTATTGGGTGTAGGTTGTGGGCACACTTAATGTGATTTTAGATCTGAATCTTTCAGTGGATCACTTAACATGCCTACTGGGCTATCTTGATAGCTCAGTGCTTAAGCCACCAAGGTGAAATACTGTTGAACGAGCGCTTTTTGTGGCTCGCAGACAAACTGTTATTAAGTGGACCTCCCCTCCCCCTCCGACTATATCTGACTGGATATTTGAGCTGAATAAATGCATTTTGTGTGAGAGACATATTTTCTTTATGAGAAATTAATCTAAGAGGTTTGATGCTACCTGGAAGTTGTGGCTTGATCATATGGATACGGGACTGAGTTAGGAGCTATGTTTGTTGGAATATAGATGTATGGGAAAAATTGTCTTTCATTTATAGGATAAGAGGACTGTTGATCGATATGACAGTGGAAGGAATGGGGAAAGGGGTGGGTTTTTATTTATTTATTTATTTTCCTTGGGGCTTTGTGTATGTTTTTGTAATGGTATGAATATTTGTGTTTTTGACTAAAATGGTCAAAAACACATAGTCAAAAGACTATGATTAAAACTAAATGGAAATTTGATGTCAAAATTAACACTGCACTACCACATAAGAATAAGTAGGGGTCATCTATTAAGCTGCTGAAAGAAACAAAAATGAAGAAAAAGGTTTTTCAGGTAATATTTGCAATGGCATTACAGCCAATAGAATTTAAATGTTTTTTTTGTATATTTTAAGGCTAGGTTCGCACATGTCCAGCGGCAGTGAGTTTTTAAAAGTCCAGTGAAGCCTTGTTCACTGGTTCACGTGCGATTTTTACTTGAATTTGTACCTGAACTGGACCTAAAATTGCACAGGATTCTTTTCAAAAACAGACTGCGCCTGCCCCGGACATGTGTGAACCGGCTCCATTGCAAGCTGGTCTGGTTCACATGTTATGTAAATTTAGACGCGGTTCAAAATGCATCCAATTGGCATATATGTGAACTTAGTCTAAAGTTGCACTTCTGTTTGTCAAAAAGCAATATTTTTTGTTTGTTTATGAAACTTGGTTTTATTCATAAAGACGTTATATATCACAATGGCTAAATCTGTGTCTGTAGTGCATGTTCAAACCTTAATACCATACAGTGCCTTAAAAAAGAATTCAGGCCCCTTGAATGTTTGCACATTTTGTCCTGTTACAACTAAAAAAGTAAATGTATTTTATTGGGATTTTATGTGATACACCAACACAAAGTGGCACAAAATTGTAAAGTGGAAGGAGAATGATAAATGGTTTTCCAAATTTTTTACAAATAAATATCTGAAAAGTGTGGCGTGCATTTGTATTCAGCCCCCTTTACTCTGATACCCCTAACTAAAATGTCGTGGAATCAATTGCCTTCAGAAGTCACCTAATTAGTAAACAGAGTCCACCTGTGTGTAATTTAATCTCAGCACAAATACAGCTGTTCTGTGAAGCCCACAGAGGTTTGTTAGAGAACCTTAGTGAACAAACAGCATCATGAAGGCCAAGGAACATACCAGACAGGCCAAGGATAAAATTGTGGAAAAGTTTAAAGCAGGGTTAGGTTCTAAAAAAAATATCCCAAGCTTTGAACATCTCATGGAACACTGTTCAATCCATCATCCAAAAATGGAAAGAGTATGGCACAACTGTAAACCTACCAAGACATGGCCGTCCACCTAAACTGAGAGGCTGGGCAAGGAGAGCATTAATCAGAGAAGCAGCCAAGAGACCCTTGGTAACTCTGGAGGAGCCGCAGAGATCCACAGCTCAGGTGGGAGAATCTGTCCACAGGACAACTATTAGTCGTGCACTGCACAAATCTAGCCTTTATGGAAGAATGTCAAGAAGAAAGCCATTGTTGAAAGAAAGTCATAAGTAGTGCCATTTGCAGTTTGCGAGAAGCCATGTGGGGGACGCAGCAAACATGTGGAAGAAGGTGCTCCGGTCAGAGGAGACCAAAATTGAACTTTTTGGCCTAGAAGCAAAATGCTGTGTGGCGGAAAACTAACATTGCACATCACCCTGAACACACCATCCCCACCGTGAAACATGGTGGTGGCAGCATCATGTTGTGGAGATGCTTTTCTTCAGCAGGGACAGGGAAACTGGTCAGAGTTGATAGGAAGATGGATGGAGCCAAATATAGGGCAATCTTAGGTTCACCTAACAGCAGGACAACGACCCTAAACTTTCAGCCAGAGCTACAAATGAAATGGTTTAGATCAAAGCATATTCATGTGTTAGAATGGCCCAGTCAAAGTTCAGACCTAAATCCAATTGAGAATCTGTGGCAAGACTTGAAACTGCTCTCCATCCAATCTCACAGAGCTTGAGCTATTTTGTAAAGAAGAATGTGCAAAAATTTCACTCTCTAGATGTGTAAAGCTGGTAGAGACATCCCCAAAAAGACTTGCAGCTTTAATTGCAGAGAAAGGTGGTTCTACAAAGTATTTATTTATGGGGGCTGAATATAAATGCATGCCACATTTTTCACATATTTATCTGTAAAAAGATTTTAAAAACATTTTTCATTTTCCTTCCACTTCACAATTATGTGCCACTTTGTGTTGGTCTATCACATAAAATCCCAATAAAATACATTTACGTTTTTGGTTGTAACAGGACAAAATTGGGAAAATTTCAAGGGGCATGAATACTTTTTCAAGGCACTGTAATTAATAACTGTTATTAAATTTTTACTCCAGGAGTATATAATGAGTTTGGAAATTCTAGAGAAATGCTTAAATAATGCATTACAATTTAACTAAACCCATTCGATTTTCGTCAACTAAACTACGACTAAAACTAAAATGTCAAAAGTCTATGACTAAAACTAAATCGAAGTTTGACATCAAAATTAACACTGCTATAAACTATTGACAACATCCCAAATTTCCTTTTATTTTAAATCAGCCACTTTATATAATCATATGGAAGACTTTAACATATTTCAATATGTAAGTTGTGGGATATGATTCCACCTTTGCCGTGGGTGGCAAAGCACAAGCCTGTCACTGAAGAGTACTTTTTGCATACTTGCAGTGCTGTAGCAGTCACTAAATCTAGTCATCTTTTTTTTGTGGCTGGAGGTGGAAAAATCACTCCATCCTCATTCCACATAGCACATGCATCGTACAAAGAAAACCATTTTCTTGTATTTATGAATCTTTCTGTGAACAAACTGCTTTTCAGCTGCCAGATATGTCAGGCCACCAATGTAAATGAGAAAGCAGAAGCTAAGGTAAATAAATATTGCTGTTATATTTTACAATGCAAATGTTTGTGCTGGAACCATCGCAGAGAACAGAGTAGTTAACTTCCCTGAACATCTTGAGTCTGATTGTACAACTGCTGAACTACTGCTTAACAGTGCCATAAAATAAGCGCAGAAGAGTAAAATCTGGCAGATGCATAGCAGCTCAGGAGAAAAGAAATACAGTGCTCTGTCTGGGCTCCAAAGAACAAAGTATACCACTGTCACATCTCATTTCCATCAATGCCTGCATCTATCAATTGAACATATTCAATACGTTGACAGGGATATTATGTCTATTTACTACTAGGCTCATGTTTCTTTTTCTATTGCTCTGCTATAGCTCACCTTCTTAATAAACTTAGAACCAAGCACACTGGATGGAGATTTACTAAAACTGGTGCACTCTGAATCTGGTGCAGCTGTGCATAGTAGCCAATCAACCTCTAACTTCAGCTTGTTCAATTAAGCTTTGAATATAAGGCTGAGTTCACACTGTTCTGACACGGAAGTCGCACGACTTCCGATCTGACTTTGCCCTGCGACTTCGTGTTTAATTTCCATGCGACTTCAGTGTACAGGGTTCCGGCTTTGATACGACTTTGAGATGATTGCGACTTGTCCTTTGACCATTTAAAACAACTCCTTTGCTTCTGGTATGGATGAAACCTCAAGCCAAATTAATAAAAAAAATTGTGTGCCCCCCCAGACCCATACCAGGCCCTTTGAGAATGGTATTGATCTTCAGGGGGAACCCCACACCAAAATGAAAAAAAAAGAATAGTGTGGGGTCCCCCCCGAAGGCATACCAGAACCTTAGGTCTGGCATGGATTGGAGGGAAAACCGCACACAAAAAAAAACAGTTCCCCCAAAATCCATACCAGACCCTTATCTGAGCATGCAGCTCAGCAGGTCAGGAAAGGGGGGGACATGCGAGCTCCCCCCTCCTGGACCATACTGGGCCACATGCCCTTAACATGGGGGTTGGTGGGTGCTTTGGGCAGGGGGGCTCTGCCCCCCACCTTAAAGCACCTTATCCCCATGTTGATGGGACAAGGGCATCTTCCCGACAACCCTGGGTGGTGGTTGTGAGGTTCTGCGGGCAGGGGGCTTTTCAGAATCTGGAACCCCCTTTAAGGGACCCCTGAATCCTACACCCCCTATGTGAATGAGTTTGGGGTACATTGTACCTCTACCCATTCACCCAAAAAAAATAGTGTAGCGTTACAAAAAACAAGAGATGGTTTTTGACAAGTCCTTTATTAAAAATGAAGAATGCCCTTATCGTAGCTCCAACATATCCTCTTTCTCCGGTACTGCCCCTGATGTCTTCTTTCTTTGTTTCCGCCACCGATGTCTTCTTCCTCCGGTCTTCTCCCTCTGCTGATGTCTTCTTCCTCCACTGAGGTCTTCTCCCTCCGCTGATGTCTTCTCCCTTCACTGATATCTTCTTCCTCCGCCACCGCTGAACCGTTGTTGTGTAAGCTCCAGTGTCTGCCAGTTCTTATATAGCCATTACATGGCGGGAGCCAGTGTCGGAGGACTGTCTTTTTTATTTTTAGTGGGTCAGCGGCGGTGGAGGGAGAAGACATCATCCGAGGGAGAAGACCATTGGAAAAAGACATCAGAGAAGGGAGAAGACCGCGGGAAAGAGACAATCAACGAGGGAGAAGACATCAGCAGAGGGAGAAGACTGGAGGAAGAAGACATCAGCAGAGGGAGAAGACCGGAGGAAGAAGACATCAGTGGCAGAACTGGAGAAAGGAGAGATCGGGGACGGTACCGGAAAAAGAAGACACATTGGCGCTACGACGGGGGACATTCTTAATTTTTAATATAGGACTTGTCAAAAACTGTCTCTTGTTTTTTGCAACACTACACTCTTTTTTGGGGTAAATGGGTAGGGGTACAATGTACTCCATACTCATTCACATAGAAGGGGCGGGATTGGGGGGCCCCCTTTTCCTAACCACCCAGCCATAGTAAAATGATGGATGAACATCTCCTCCCTCTAGGTGGAAGTCATATGGCGTACTCCCGCCCTCGCTGCTCCTGCAGGCTCCCGGGGGGCCCGCAGCGCAGTGATCGGGGATGAGGCGTGTCTCTCGGGACACAGTCCATCCCCGATGAGGGTAAAGAGCCAAGAAAAATGGCTCTTTATCACGTGACCAGCTGTGTCCAATCACAGCCAGTCACGGCTTGTAATCGCTGCTCGTGAGTGCCCCCAGGGGCACACAGTGTGGCGATCGGGAATGAGCCGTGTCCCTAGGACACAGCCCAAACCCGATCAGGGTAAAGAGCCAATGAAATTGTCTCTTTACTACATGACCGGCTGTGTCCAATCACAGACGATCACAAATGTCAACAAACGGCTGTAGTGCCATTTTGGGTTCTCCTCCTCAGTGTGTGAGGAGGCGACATGGAAGAAAAATGTTGCAGCAGTACAGTGATGTGCCCCAATCACCCCACAAATAAAGAGGACCTGTCACCAGCCCATCAAATGATCTGTCACCAGCCCATCTGAGTACCTGTCACCAGCCCCAGAGTACCTGTCACCAGCCCCAGAGTACCTGCCACAGCCCATCAGAGTACCTGTCACCAGCCCCAAAGTACCTGTCACCAGCATCAGAGTACCTGTCACCAGCCCCAGAGTACCTGTCACCAGCATCAGAGTACCTGTCACCAGCCCCAGAGTACCTGTTACCAGCATCAGAGTACCTGTCACCAGCATCAGAGTACCTGTCACCAGCCCCAGAGTACCTGTCACCAGCCCATCAGAGTACCTGTCACCAGCTCATCAGAGTGCCTATCATCAGGCCATCTGAATACCCGAGTACCTGTCACCAGCCCATCAGAGTACCCAGTACCTGTCACTAGCTCATCAGAGTACCCAAGTACCTATCACCAGCCCATCAGGGTACCAGAGTACCTGTCACCAGGTCATCAGAGAACCCGAGTACCTGTCACCGGCCCATTAGAGTACCCGAGTACCTGTCACCAGCTCATCAGAGTATGCGAGTACCTGTCACCAGCCTATGCCTCATAGAATATACGTTGGGGTGTTTGCTTTATAAAATTGGGTAATTTTGTTGGTGTTTCCATTGTCCTGGTGCTCTAGGACCTTTAAAAGTGTTATAGGTTGTCAGGAAACTAAATGTGTAATTTATGCTCCTAGAATGCCTGACGGTGCTCCCTGCATGTTAGGCCTCTGTATGTGGCCAGATTGTGTAAAAGTCTCACATATATGGTATCGCTACACTTAGGATGAGTAGCAGAATGTATTTTGGGGTGTAATTTTTGCTATGTACATGCTATGTATTTTTTCATTTTCTTTCCACATTTTCCAAAAACTTGTGGAAAAAAATTAGATGCTCAAATGACAGAATATACGTTGGGGTGTTTGGTTTCCAAAATGGGGTAATTCTGTGGGTAATTCCACTGTCCTGGTGCTTCAGGACCTTCAAAATTGTGATAGGTAGGAACAAAATTAGATGTGTAATTTGTGCTCCTAGAATGCCTGATGGTGCTCCCTGAATGTTGGACCTCTGTATGTGGCCAGGCTGTGAAAAAGTCTCACAGTTGTGGTATCGCCATACTCAGGAGGAGTGGCAGAATGTATTTTGGGGTGTAATTGGAAGTATGCTTATGCTGTGTGTGTGAGAAATAACTTGGTATTATGACAATTTTGTGTAAAAAAAATTATTTCTTCATTTTCCCAAGAATTGTGAGAAAAAATTACAACTTCAAAAAACTCACCATGCCTCTTACTAAATATCCAAAAAATGGGTCATTTGGGGGATATTTGTACTGTCCTGACACTTCAGGGCCTCAAGAAATTGGATAGAGCATCAGTACATCAGGTGTGATCAATTTTTATGATTTGCGCCATAGCTTGTAGACTCTATAACTTTCACACAGACTAAATATTTAAATTATTTGGGTTATTTTTTTTAACAAAGATATGTAGCAGTATAAATTTTGACCCAAATTTATGAACAAAAATTACTTATTTGCAAAATTTTTAATTAGAAACGAAAAAAAGTGTTTTCTTTTCAAAATGTTCGCTCTTTTTTTACAGTTGGGCCATAAGTTTACATACCCTGGCAGAATTTATGATTTCAGAGAATATGAATGATAACACAAAAACTTTTCTTTCACTCATGGTTAGTGTTTGGCTGAAGCCATTTATTAGCAATCAACTGGGTTTACTCTTTTTAAATCATAATCACAACAGAAACTACCCAAATTAACCCTGATCAAAAGTTTACATACCCCAGTTCTTAATACCATGTATTGCCCCCTTTAACATCAATAACAGCTTGAAGTCTTTTGTGGTATTTGAAGATCATGCTCTTTATCTGCTCAGATGGTAAAGCTGCCCATTCCTCTTGGCAAAAAGCCTCCAGTTCCTGTAAATTCTTGGGCTGTCTTGCACGTTTGAAATCTCTCCAGAGTGGCTCAATGATATTGAGGTCAGGAGACTGAGATGGCCACTCCAGAACCTTCACTTTATTCTGCTGTAGCCAATGACAAGTCGACTTGGCCCTGTGTTTTGGATCATTGTCATGTTGGAATGTCCAAGTACGTCCCATGCGCAGCTTCCTGGCTAATGAATGCAAATGTTCCTCCAGTATTTTTTGATAACATACTGCATTCATCTTGCCATCAATTTTGACCAAATTTCCTGTGCCTTTATAGCTCACACATCCCCAAAACATCAGCGATCCACCTCTGTTTTTTACAGTAGGAATGGTGTATCCTTTCATCATAGGCCTTGTTGACTCCTCTCCAAATGTAGTGTTTATGGTTGTGGCCAAAAAGCTCAATTTTGGTCTCATCACTCCAAATGACTTTGTGCCAGAAGGTTTGAGGCTTGTCTCTGTGCTGTTTGGCGTATTGTATGCGGGATACTTTGTGGCATTTGCATAGTAATGTTTTTCTTCTGGCAAAGCGACCATACAGCTCATCTTTCTTCAAGTGCCTCCTTATTGTGCATCTTGAAACAGCCACACCACATGTTTTCAGAGAGTCCTGTATGTCACCTGAAGTTATTTGTGGGTTTTTCTTTGCATCCCGAACAATTTTCCTGGCAGTTGTGACTGATAATTTAGTTGGTCTACCTGATCGTGGTTTGGTTTCAACAGAACCCCTCATTTTCCACTTCTTGATTAGAGTTTGAATACTGCTGATTGGCATTCTCAATTCCTTGGATATCTTTTTATATCCCTTTCCTGTTTTATACAGTTCAACTACCTTTTCCTGCAGAGCCTTTGACAATTCTTTTGCTTTCCCCATGACTCAGAATCCAGAAACGTCAGTGCAGCACTGGATGAGAGATGCAAGGGTCTTTCAGGAGTCCATAAACTCATTGACCTTTTATACACACACACTAATTACAAGCAAACAGATCACAGGTGAGGATGGTTACCTTTAATAGCCAATCAAACCCCTTTGTGTCAACTTATGTGCATGTTATCAGGCCAAAATCACCAGGGTATGTAAACTTTTGATCAAGGTCATTTGGGTAGTTTCTGTTGTCATTATGATTTAAAAAGAGTAAACCCAGTTGATTGCTAATAAATGGCTTCAGCCAAACACTAACCACGAGTGAAAGAAAAGTTTTTGTGTTATCATTCATATTCTCTGAAAAATGGCCAAGAAATCATAAATTCTGTCAGGGTATGTAAACTTATGAGCAGAACTGTATATTGCAAAAAATAAAAAACCCAGTGGTGATTAAATATCACCAAAAGAAAGCTCTATTTGTTTGAAAAAAATGATAAAAATGTTGTTTAGGTACATTGTTGCATGGCTGAGTAATTGTCATTCAAAGTGTGAGAGTGCTGAAAGCTGAAAATTGATCTGGGCAGGAAGGGGGTATAAGTGCCTTGTATTGAAGTGGTTAAAGAGGGCTTCCAGATTCCGATAAGCTCCCTGCCCACAGACCCCCACAACCACCACCCACGGTTGTCTGGAAGAGGCCCTTGTCCCCATCAACACGAGGACAAGGTGCTGTGGGGTGGGGGGGGCAGAGCCCCCCACCCCAAAGCACCCACCCCCCCATGTTGAGGGCATGTGGCCTGGTATGATCCAGGAACGGGAGTGCTCACTTGTCCCCCCCCCCCTTTCCTCCCCCACACTTTTTTTTTTTGGCATTGGGTTTCCCCTCAAAATCCATAACAGACCAAAGGGTCTAGTATGGTCTTGGGGGGGACCCCACACCATTAAAAAAAAAAAATTGGGGCGTGGGGTTCCCTTTCAAGATCCTTAGAGCACTAGTTGCATTCCACAAGTCGGATCAGTTAAGATGATGATCCCACTTGGATGCGACTTACATTCAAATTAATGTGCTGAAATTTTGCCCAAGTCAGACCAAAGTAGTGCAGGAACCTTTTTCAAAGTCAGACCAACACAAGTCGGACCAGTTAAGATGGCTCTCATGGGGAACCATTGATTTTGACATGTGCTTTCAAAGTCGGAGCACTTGTCAGACCAGTGTGAACCGGGCCCAAGGCTCGGTTCACACTGATGCAACATAGGATCCGACTTGTGAGACCACAAGTCGGATGACATGTGAAAATTCAGTGTTTCCCTATGAGAGCTCTTAAGGTGGTTCTAAAGGCAGAAGGTTTTATATCTTCATGGTATTTTTAACAAAAAGAAAAACTGAGACTTTAGTATCATTTTAACCACTTCAGCCCCAGGAGGATTTGCCCACTTCATGACCAGGCCATTTTTTGCGATACAACACTGCTTCACTTTAACTGACAATTGCGTGGTCGTGCAACACTGTACCCAAACAAAATTGACGTCCTTTTTTTCCCCTTTTTTTTGTGCTATAAACAAAAAAGAGCGACAATTTTGAAAAAAAAAAAAACAATATTTTTTACTTTTTGCTATAATAAATATCCCCAAAAATTAAATAAAAAACAAATGTCTTCATGTGTTTAGGCCGATATGTATTCTTATACATATTTTTGGTGAAAAAAATTGCAATAAGCGTATATATTAATTGGTTTGTGCAAAAGTTATAGCGTCTACAAAATAGGGGAAAGATTTATGGCATTTTTATTATTTATTTATTTTTTTACTAGTAATGGTGGCGATCTGCGATTTTTAGCGGGACTGATAATTACTAGGAACAGACAATCTGTCTCTCCTGTCCTGTCAGAACGGGGATTTATGTGTTTACACACACAAATCCCATTCTGGCTCTCGCGCCCGTGATCGTGGGGGCCTGGCGGACATTGCGCCCACCGGCCACGTGCATAGGGTCCCCTGCCGTGCAGCAGCGCACATGCGCACATGCACGCCTGTTATGACTCTTATACAGTATCTCACAAAAGTGAGTACACCCCTCACACTTTTGTATATATGTTATTATATCTTTTCATGTGACAACACTGAAGAAATTACACTTTGCTACAATGTAAAGTAGTGAGTGTACAGCTTGTATAACAGTGTAAGTTTGCTGTCCCCTCAAAATAACTCAACACACAGCCATTAATGTCTAAACCGCTGGCAACAAAAGTGAGTACACCCCTTAGTGAAAATGTCCAAATTGGGCCCAAAGTTTTTCTTTATTTGACAAGTCTGGGATGACAAGACATACACTTAACTATTTCCCGACCGACTCACATACATTTACGGCGGCAGGTTGGCTCCCCTGCGTGAATTGCCGTACCTGTAAGTTGGCTCCTACGGTATCTCACAAAAGTGAGTACACCCCTCACATTTTTTTAAATATTTTATTATATCTTTTCATGTGGCAACACTGAAGAAATGACACTTTGCTACAATGTAAAGTAGTGAGTGTACAGCTTGTATTACAGTGTAAACGTGCTGTCCCCTCAAAATAACTCAACACACAGCCACTAATGTCTAAACCGCTGGCAACAAAAGTGAGTAAACCCCTTAGTGAAAATGTCCAAATTGGGCACAAAGTGTCAATATTTTGTGTGGCCACCGTTATTTTCCAGCACTGCCTTAACCCTCTTGGGCATGGAGTTCACCAGAGCTTCATAGGTTGCCACTGGAGTCCGTTTACACTCCTCCATGACGACATCACGGAGTTGGTGGATGTTAGAGACCTTGCACTCCTCCACCTTGCATTTGGAGATGCCCCACAGATGCTCAATAGAGTTTAGGTCTGGAGACATGCTTGGCCAGTCCATTACCTTTACCCTCAGCTTCTTTAGCAAGGCAGTGGTCGGCTTGGAAGTGTAGGCAAGACACACTTGTCTTTGTACTCCTCACCTGGTTGCCGCTACACACACTTCACACCATCTGAACCAAATAAGTTTACCTTGGTCTCATCACACCACAGAACATGGTTCCAGTAATCCATGTCCTTAGTCTGCTTGTCTTCAGCAAACTGTTTGTGGGCTTTCTTGTGCATCATCTTTAGAAGAGGCTTCCTTCTGGGACGACAGCCATGCAGACCTATTTGATGCAGTGTGCGGTGTATGGTCTGAGCACTGACAGGCTGAGCCCCCACCCCTTCAACCTCTGCAGCAATGCTGGCAGCACTCATAAGTCTATTTCCCAAAGACAACCTCTGGCTATGATGCTGAGCATGTGCACTTAACTTCTTTGGTCGACCATGGCGAGGCCTGTTCTGAGCGGAACCTGTCCTGTTAAACCGCTGTATGGTCTTGGCCACCATGCTGCATCTCAGTTTCAGAGTCTTGGCAATCTTCTTATAGCCTAGGCCAGTGATGGCAAACCTTGGCACCCCAGATGTTTTGGAACTACATTTCCCATGATGCTCAACTACACTGCAGAGTGCATGAGCATCATTGCAAATGTAGTTCCAAAACATCTGGGGTGCCAAGGTTCGCCAGAGTGGCCTAGGCCATCTTTATGCAGAGCAACAATTTTTTTTTTCAGATCCTCAGAGAGTTCTTTGCCATGAGGTGCCATGTTGAACTTCCAGTGACCAGTATGAGAGAGTGAGAGCGATTAACACCAAATTTAACACACCTGTTCCCCATTCACACCTGAGACCTTGTAACACTAATGAGTCACATGACACTGGGGAGAGAAAATGGCTAATTGGACCAAATTTGGACATTTTTACTTAGGGGTGTACTCAATTTTGTTGCCAGAGGTTTAGACATTAATGGCTGTATGTTGAGTTATTTTGAGGGGACAGCAAAGCTGTACACTCACTACTTTACATTGTAGCAAAGTGTAATTTGTTCAGTGTTGTCACATGTAAAGATATAATAAAATATTTACAAAAATGTGAGGGGTATACTTACTTTTGTGAGAAAAAAAAAAAAAAAAAAAAAAAAAATATATATATATATATATATATATATATATATATATATATATATATATATATACACACACACAGACCAGTGTGTGTGTGTATATATATATATATATATATATATATATATATATATTTATATTTATATTTATATATATATATATATATATATATATATATATATATATATATATATATATACATATATATATACAAACACAGACCAGGCCACACAAAATATTGACACTTTGGGCCCAATTTGGACATTTTGAGTGCAAGGTCTCTAACATCCACCAACTCCGTGATGTCATCATGGAGGAGTGGAAACGGACTCCAGTGGCAACCTGTGAAGCTCTGGTGAACTCCAAGGGGTTTACTCACTTTTGTTGCCAGCGGTTTAGACATTAATGGCTGTGTGTTGAGTTATTTTGAGGGGACAGCACGTTTACACTGTAATACAAGCTGTACACTCACTACTTTACATTGTAGCAAAGTGTAATTTCTTCAGTGTTGTCACATGAAAAGATAATAAAATATTTACAAAAATGTGAGGGGTGTACTCACTTTTGTGAGATACTGTAGGAGCCAACTTACAGGTACGGCAATTTACGCAGGGGAGCCAACCTGCCGCCGTAAATGTATGTAAGTCGGTCAGGAAATAGTTAAGTGTATGTCTTGTCATCCCAGACTTGTCAAATAAAAAAAACAGTATCTCCAGCAAGAATAAACATAGCCTCCAAAAAAAGCCTTTAATGCAATATCTTTTATCTCTTTCCAGAACTGTAAGGTTTAAAAGATGGGGAATATATGGGGGAGAGTTTAGTAACAAATAGACCTGAAACTGTATATAAACTATTCTCAAAGTGTATAAAAAAATGAAATCCAAGTCCCCATGCACTATATGACAAAGCTAGGCTTCAAAAAAATATTGAAGCTACTGTCTTTTACAATATGCTCACAGCAATCCATCCAAAATCAATTATTGGATTTCTTTTTTACTGATGCTATAAAAAAAAAATCTTACCTCAAGCCATTCCAGAAATTCAGCTATCTCAAGACCAATAAATCGAGTATTTTGCACAGCAACTGCATAGTGTACATGGGCTGAGGTTAGCCAGTTAGCAATGATAACATTAACTTGCTTATTACTTGACTTGAATGTAGCTGCCATCTTTGAAAGCCAGGGTTCCAAGGAACCATCAATCTAAAATTGTTAAAACATATTAAAAATTATATACTATATATATATATATATATATATATATATATATATATATATATATATATATATATATAAAATATAAACATAAATTACAGTATTTAACACTTTTTTTTTGCACCATGCATATTATAAGCACATATGTTTTGATGTTGTGCTGTCTAGATGTATTCTATCAGGTGACATAAATATTTTGTATTATATGTATAGGCAGCAAAAGGGATATAAATTGGAGAGTCAAACTTCTTATGTGTTACCATTACAATTTTCCTGATACTTAAGAGATTTGCAGCAGGAAAAAAAAAACGTTTGGATTGTTTGCATATATACATTCTACAGTGCTTCATGTTGATGTGAATTTTGCATTTTGCCTGCAGTTCATAATTAAGCATATGACATGGATTTGCATTTATTGCAAATGAGCCCCAAGGCTAATTATCTGGGAGATTGCAAGAATATTTTTAGTCACTAAAGAATAATATGTATAGAATACATTTCCTTGCTTTGTATTAGAAGATATTTATTAGTCCTTTATGTCCCACTAGAACAACTAGTTAAAATTATTAAAGCGGAACTAAACTCTTTCAATCAACATTAAAGTCATTCAAAGGGTCAGATTCATGAAATCTGACCTGGGCACATATATTTGCAGTGTTTACTTATCTCTCTCCAAAGCACTAAGTTCCATGTCTTTCTGCTGCCCCGCGTTCCTCTGTTATCAGCATGATAACTTCTGACACGTTCTCCGACATGGGAGATAACAGCAGCTGGAAATTTGTGTCTAGGAGGCAACTTAGAGATACTGTAATAAGCAGAGCGCTTGTCTATTCACGGCACTGCTCTGCAAGTTTCTTCATTCCTCTGCCTATGTGAAGGGGGGTGTGCCTTTCTTCCAATCAGCTCTCGCACAGTGTAACTCCAGACTCCCCTCCCACTGCTGAAATAGGAAGAAAGATTTGTAACACGATGTGCACTTTCAAGCTGAAGACAGCAGATATACTGTACATGTAAAACTTATGTAGGGAGATTTGTTTCATCTCTGTGTATCATCTGGGGCTCTTAACTTCATTGGGTATATGTGAGGGTTTACATCCACTTTAACTATTTTAATGCTATGGCCTCATGCACACTGCAGCATTTTTTCCTGAAGCCCCTGAATACCCTCTAAGTTATCCTAGGTGTCCATGTACACAAAGTAGTTTAGAGGCAGGAGAAATTAGAGGCACAAATCTGAACACACCAAAACTACATTCAGGTGAGGAACTTTTGGACATAATAAAGCAAAACGTGTGTAAATGCATCTCATATTTAGGCACGCTTTTACAGTTTAGTGGTCAAAAGATAATTTTGAAGATGATGACAATTCATGAAATTCTGTGTATGCAGGAAGGTCTCTGTGACCTTGCCACACCTTGGTGTACTCACAGCTGCCGGGAGGGACACAATGGCTAGGGATGTGAGCCAGCCACAGCTGATCAAAGCTACTCAAAAGCACCCCCAAATTTGGGACCAGTCCCATCCTAGATATACAGACCACAGATCTAAAAGAAGATCTGGGATGAAATTGGCCAGAGCCTGAGTGAAGATTGGGATAGTCTTATGCGCAGCTAGAGGAAGGATCAAGTTAAGGGCATATGTCAGCATGATTTTATCTTTATGTAATTTTTTTTTTACATTTTGCATTTTTGATAAAAACAATTTACTTTTTTCAAATTTTTTATAAAAAATAATTAATTTTTTTTTTTCATTTTTACAATTTTTTTTTTTTTACATTTTACTGTGAGCTGGTGCAAGAGATGACCACACAAGTGGAAAAGAAAATAACTGAGCTTGGGGATATCAGGTAAAAGAGAAGAAAAAATGTTGTGACCTGAATAATCCCAGAGTGCCATAGCATATATGTGCATCTTGGGGAACTGGGAGTGGTCTACTACTGCCACTCTTTCCAGCTGCTCCTGTGGAAGCTTTCTAGGCACTGTTCCTCCCGGTCCACACATGCACCAATCTGCAAATGTGGCATGTCCCTCTTCTTCCTTTCACCAATCCGCACCTGCTCCACACCTGACCTCAACTTTATATATTCCCTATCCCACCATGGATCCCACCCAATCCCCATCTTCCTACCCTACTTACCACCCACTTTAATTGTATTTGTTTTTTTTTTGTTTTTTTTACAACACCTTATTTTTTGTAAAAGGGCTACTTATTGGCCAATTTTTATGGCTTTTTTTTTATTTGGCAAATGTTGTGGCCACAGTTTATATGAATGTGTTTTTCCATTCAATCTCTTTCGTCTGGAGGAGGTGTTTTCTCAGCTAAGCATACCCCCTTTCCTACATGCATGAGCTAAGGGCAGATGGACTCTAGGAATAAATGCTACATGAATCATCTGCCCTTACTCAAGATAGCCACAGCTAGAAATGCTAGGGGGGTTTTGTTTTTAAAAGTGATTTCTCAACAAAATAAAACATGGAGATATGGCTGGCTGGGTGAGTTTGCTTTGAATATTTAAAAATGAACTAAATAGAGTTTTGGGCTGAAATCTTCAGATTATTGTCCACCCTGCTTAGCAGGCAAATCATCCCTGATCCAGCTTTCGCCTTGCTAAACCGCTGTCCACCTGACCTTACAAAGGCCCAATCGAAACTAGCAATAAATGTCATCACGGCTGCTAAACAGACTATAGCAAAGGCCTGGAAATCTCCATTTCTCTGCTCTGTAGAGACAAAAAATAGGATCACCCAAGCTATGATCCACAGTGAGATTGAGGCGACCATCTTAGATAAGATCTCACGGTAACTGAAAATCTGGCAACCATGGGTGGATCATTTCCCCCCCTAGGGTTGGAATCCTAGGGTTGTGAAATGAATTTCCTACCCCGGCTAATCCCCTGTCTTATTGCGAAGAAGATGGCCTCTCTCTTCCTCTCTCTTCCCCACTTTGTCACCCATCTTTGCTGTTCTTTCTCTTACCCCTTTTCTTCTCCTGGCGGCCTGATAGGCCTTTATATCGTTTCTTACTCTTTAGTTTGGATCTCAATCATCTTTCCCTCCAGATTTTATCTAAGATATGTGGTTAGGGCCTTACGTGGTACTCCTCTGGGACCCTCTCCGCCTCCCCCTTGTAACCTGTTGTGGTATAACTACCTGTGCCATGTGCATGTGGGAGGTGGGGGTTACTCTCCCCTATATTCCTTTTACTCATGATGTAATATTATCATTTAGTTACTATTTACTATTGCAACCTACGTATTATTTAGTTATCTGTACTATGTTCATGCACGATAACATTTGTAATACTTAGTCATTGTTTCTTATGCAAAGTTTGTTACCTACTTTAAATGTTAATATTGAACAAGAAAAATGAATTAAAAAGGATTTTCAGTTTGTGGCACTCAGATATTGCTAAGTTCCGCTTTAGGTACCATTTTATATTTATATATATATATATATATATATATATATATATATATATATATACACACCATATGAATATACAGTGGGGACGGAAAGTATTCAGACCCCCTTAAATTTTTCACTCTTTGTTATATTGCAGCCATTTGCTAGAATCATTTAAATTCATTTTTTTTCCTCATTAATGTACACACAGCACCCCATATTGACAGAAAAACACAGAATTGTTGACATTTTTGCAGATTTATTAAAAAAGAAAAACTGAAATATCAGATGGTCCTAAGTATTCAGACCCTTTGCTCAGTATTTTGATCTAATACAGCCATGAGTCTTTTTGGGGAAGATGCAACAAGTTTTTCACATCTGGATTTGGGGATCCTCTGCCATTCCTCCTTGCAGATCCTCTCCAGTTCTGTCAGGTTGGATGGTAAACGTTGGTGGACAGCCATTTTTAGGTCTCTCCAGAGATGCTCAATTAGGTTTAGGTCAGGGCTCTGGCTGGGCCATTCAAGAACACTCAGGGAGTTGTTGTGAAGCCACTCCTTTGTTATTTTAGCTGTATGCTTAGGGTCATTGTCTTGTTGGAGGGTAAACCTTCGGCCCAGTCTGAGGTCCTGAGCCCTCTGGAGAAGGTTTTCGTCCAGGATATCCCTGTAATTGGCTGAATTCATCTTTCCCTCGATTGCAACCAGTTGTCCTGTCCCTGCAGCTGAAAAACACCCCCACAGCATGATGCTGCCACCACCATGCTTCACTGTTGGGACTGTATTGGACAGGTGATGAGCAGTGCCTGGTTTTATCCACACATACCGCTTAGAATTAAGGCCAAAAAGTTCTATCTTGGTCTCATCAGACCAGAGAATCTTATTTCTCACCATCCTGGAGTCCTTCAGGTGTTTTTTTAGCAAACTCCATGCAGGCTTTTATGTGTCTTGCACTAAGGAGAGGATTCCGGTAGGCCACTCTGCCATAAAGCCCTGACTGGTGGAGGGCTGCAGTGATGGTTGACTTTCTACAACTTTCTCCCATCTCCCGACTGCATCTCTGGAGCTCAGCCAGAGTGATCTTTGGGTTCTTCTTTACCTCTCTCACCAAGGCTCTTCTGTCCCGATAGCTCAGTTTGGCCGGACGGCCAGCTCTAGGAAGGGTTCTGGTTGTCCCAAACGTCTTCCATTTAAGGATTATGGAGGCCACTGTGCTCTTAGGAACCTTAATTAAATGCAGCAGAATTTTTTTGTAACCTTGGCCAGATCTGTGCCTTGCCACAATTCTGTCTCTGAGCTCTTCAGGCAGTTCCTTTGACCTTGTGATTCTCATTTGCTCTGACATGCACTGTGAGCTGTAAGGTCTTATATAGACAGGTGTGTGGCTTTCCTAATCAAGTCCAATCAGTATAATCAAACACAGCTGGACTCAAATGAAGGTGTAAAACCATCTCAAGGATGATCAGAAGAAATGGACAGCACCTGAATTAAATATATGAGTGTCACAGCAAAGGGTCTGAATACTTAGGACCATGTGATTTTTCAGTTTTTATTTTTTAATAAATCTGCAAAAATGTCAACAATTCTGTGTTTTTCTGTCAATATGGGGTGCTGTGTGTACATTAATATGGAAAAAAAAGAACTTAAATGATTTTAGCAAATGGCTGCAATATAACAAAGAGTGAAAAATTTAAGGGGGTCTGAAAACTTTCCATCCCCACTGTACATACTATATTGTCAAAAGTATGGACACCTGCCTTTACACGCACATGAACTTTATGGCGTCCTAGTCTTAGTCCGTAAGGTTCAATATTGAGTTGGCCCACCCTTTGCAGCTATAACAGCTTCAACTCTTCTGGGAAAGCTGACCACAAGGTTTAGGAGCGTGTCTATGGGAATGTTTGACCATTTTTCCAGAAGCGCATTTGTGAGGTCAGGCACTGATGTTGAAGACATGGCTCACAGTCTCTTCATCCCAAAGGTGTTCTGTCAGGTTGAGTCAGGACTCTGTGCAGGTCAGTCAAGATCCTCCACCCCAAATTCGCTCATCCAAGAAAGCCCTGGATTCTTTCCTAAATATACATAATATAATTGGGTACTAACATTTATAGGTAAAGTTGATTGAGGGAAAATCCGATTGCCTCTTGGGGGATCAGGAAGGATTTTTTTCCCCTGCTGTAGCAAATTGGATCATGCTTTGCTGGGGTTTTTCACCTTCCTCTGGATCAACTGTCGGTATAGGATTGGGTATATGGGATTGTATAATATTATTTTTTATTTATTTATTTGGTTGAACTAGATGGACTTATGTCTTTTTTCAACCTGACTAACTATGTAACTATATCCATGACTTTATGGACCTTGTTTGTGCACTGGTGCGCAGTCATGTTGGAACAGAAAGGGGCCTCCCCAAACTGTTCCCACAAAGTTGTCTGGTCCAAATCATTTGATGGAGAGGGGGATTATGGTGTGGGGTTCTTTTTCAGGGGTTGGGCTTAGCCCCATAGTTCCAGTGAAGGGAAATCTTAAGGTGTCAGCATACCAAGACATTTTGGACAATTTCATGCTCCCAACTTTGTGGGAACAGTTTGGGAATGGCCCCTTCCTGTTCCAACATGACTGCACACAAGTGCACAAAGCAAGGTCCATAAGGACATGGATGAGTGAGTTTGGGGTGGAGGAACTTGACTGGCCTGCACAGTCCTGACCTCAACATGATAGAACACCTTTGGGATGAATTAGAGCGGTGTCCATCCACAAATGGCAGCCTCCACAAGGGGAATGGAAAATCCAGCAGGAGCTACAGAGTGTAAAAGAGAAGAGAGGCACCTCTAAGTGTAGCAATATATGGTTGTGCTCATAAGTTTACATACTATGGCAGAATGTATGATTTCTTGGCCATTTTTCAGAGAATATGAATGATAACACAAACACTTTTCTTTCACTCATGGTTAGTGTTTGGCTGAAGCCATTTATTAGCAATCAACTGGGTTTACACTTTTTAAATCATAATCACAACAGAAACTACCCAAATTACCCTGATCAAAAGTTTACATACTTATTTTGGCCTGATAACATGCACACAAGTTGATGCAAAAGGGTTTGAATGGCTATTAAAGGTAACCATCCTCACCTGTGATCTGTTTGCTTGTAATTAGTGTGTGTGTGTATAAATGGTCAATGAGTTTCTGGACTCCTGACAGACCCTTGCATCTTTCAACCAGTGCTGCACTAACGTTTCTGGATTCAAAGTCATGGGTAAAGCAAAAGAATTGTCAAAGGATCTGCGGGAAAAGGTATTTGAACTGTAAAAACAGGAAAGGGATATAAAAAGATATCCAAGGAATTGAGAACGCCAATAAGCAGTGTTAAAACTCTAATCAAGAAGTGGAAAATAAGTGGTTCTGTTAAAACCAAACCACGGAAAGGTAGACCAACTAAAATTTCAGCCACAACTGCCAGGAAAATAGTTTGTGATGCAAAGAAAAACCAACAAATAACTTCAGATGAAATACAGGACTCTGAAAACACGTGGTGTGGCTGTTTCAAGATGCACAATAAAGAGGCACTTGAAGAAAGATGGGCTGCATGGTCGAGTCGCCAGAAGAAAGCCATTACTACGCAAATGTCACAAAGTATCCCACTTACAATACGCCAAACAGCACAGAGACAAGCCTCAAACCTTCTGGCACAAAGTCATTTGGAGTGATGAGACCAAAATTGAGCTTTTTGGCCACAACCATAAACACTACATTTGGAGAGGAGTCAACAAGGCCTATGATGAATGGTACACCATTCCTACTGTGAAACACGGAGGTGGATCACTGATGTTTTGAGGATATGTGAGCTACACAGGCAGAGGAAATTTGGTCTAAATTGATGAAAAGGTGAATGCAGTATTTTATCAAAAAATACTGGAGGAACATTTGCATTCATCAGCCAGGAAGCTGCGCATGGGACGTACTTGGACATTCCAACATGACAATGATCCAAAACACAAGGCCAAGTCGACCTGTCATTGGCTACAGCAGAATAAAGTGGAGGTTCTGGAGTGGCCATCTCAGTCTCCTGACCTCAATATCATTGAGCCACTCTGGGGAGATCTCAAACGTGCAGTTCATGTAAGACAGCCCAAGAATTTACAGGAACTGGAGGCTTTTTGCCAAGAGGAATTGGCAGGTTTACCATCCGAGAAGGTAAAGAGCCTCATCCACAAATACCACAAAAGACTTCAAGCTGTCATTGATGTTAAAGGGGGCAATACACAGTATTAAGAACTGGGGTATGTAAACTTTTGATCAGGGTCATTTGGCTAGTTTTTGTTGTCATTATGATTTAAAAAGAATAAACCCAGTTGAATGATAATAAATGGCTTCAGCCAAACACTAACCATGAGTAAAAGAAAAGTTTTTGTGTTATCATTCATATTCTTGGAAAAATGGCCAAGAAATCATAAATTCTGCCAGGGTATGTCTGAAGCTGTGGAACTTGGTGTAAGTGGAGCTGGAATAAGTGGGATTTAAAAAAAACAGAGTTAGAGTGTACAAGTCTTGCTGTTTGTTTGCTGTTTGTTTGCTGTTTGCTGTTTGTTTGCTGTTTGCTGTTTATTTGCTGTTTGCTGTTTGTTTGCTGTTTGCTTGCTGTTTGCTGTTTGTTTGCTGTTTGTTTGCTGTTTGCTGTTTGTTTGCTGTTTGTTTGCTGTTGCTGTTTGTTTGCTGTTTGTTTGCTGTTTGCTGTTTGTTTGCTGGGTTGCATTTTTGGGGCTTTTCCTTTTAGTTTTTAATTTGCCTTTTGCTGTCACTTTTTAAATAGCTTTTTTTTTTTTTTTTTCTCTGGTTTCATCAGTCTATCAATTAAGGGGTGTGGTTAATTGCTCACAGGTGCCTATTTAACTGGTTGTAGGACTCAGTCTGAGCGTGCTCAGTCTGAAGCTGTGGAACTTGGTGTAAGTGGCGCTGGAATAAGTTGGAGTTAAAAAACCAGAGTTTAAAACAGGAGGTTATAACAGGGGTCATAGTACCTGTGCAGTGTGAGTATCTGAGTGTTGTCTGAGTAGTGTGTGTGGATCGTTAGTACTTGTGTATTGTGTACTGTGTACTTGTGTATTGCGAGTGCACGTAGGTCTGTGAGTACCTGTGTATTGTCTTGTTGTGTACCTGTGTATTGTCTTGTTGTGTACCTGTGTATTGTATTGTCGTGTACCTGTGTATTGTCCTAAGTATTAGTGCCAGGAAGCTAGCTGTTAGGTAATTTGGACAGGGTAAAATCCCCAAATCCTCACTAAATTTAATAGGTACGATGCCCGGCGGGTGTGGAGAGGCGACTCTTTGTACATCTTGCCGCATGTATGCGTTCCTTGATCATCCGATCGAGGGCGAATACTGCTGTGCAAAATGTAAGCACATTGTTTCCCTGGAAGCCCAGGTTCTGAATCTGGGGAAGCAACTGTCAGCACTGAGAAGTCCCTCCATACTAAAGGTGAGCCAGGAACGTACACGGCAGGTGCCGGCAGGGGCCAGCACAGAGGCGGGTGGAGACAAAGAGGTGCAGGCACTAGTAAAGAGTAGATGGGTGACAGTCAGGAGGGGTAGAGGGGGAAGTGCCAGAGAGGCCGATCCAGGACTGGAGCATCCCAATAAGTACGCTTCATTGAGTGACATTGGTGAAACCAGTCAGAGACCAGCACTGCTGGAGATGAGGGACTCTCCTAGCTGCCAGGGGAAGAACTCCTCCAGTGAGAGTGGGGGGGCAGCAAAGGGAAAGGAAAGACAGATTCTGGTGGTAGGGGACTCAATTCTTAGAAGGACAGAGAGGGCAATCTGTAACCAAGACCTGAAGCGCCGAACAGTATGTTGTCTACCGGGCGCTCGGGTTTGGCACATCACGGATCTTGTGGACAGATTACTGGGAGGGGCTGGGGAAGACCCGGCTGTCATGGTGCACGTTGGCACCAATGACAAAGTCAGAGGCAGATGGAGTGTCCTAAAAAACGATTTTAGGGACTTAGGAGCTAAATTGAGGAAAAGGACCTCCAAGGTAGTGTTCTCAGGAATACAACCGGTACATCGAGCCACACCAGAAAGGCAGAGGGAGATTAGGGAGATAAACAAGTGGCTGAAGAGCTGGTGTAGTAAGGAGGGGTTTGGGTTCCTGGAGGACTGGGCCGACTTCTCAGTCGGTAACCGGTACTATAGAAGGGACGGACTGCACCTAAATGAGGAGGGTGCAGATCTGCTGGGAATGAAGATGGCCAAAAAGTTAGAGGGGTTTTTAAACTAGGCGATGGGAGGGTCCAGAGACAGTGATAGCCAGCGCGGAAGATATTCCAGAGGGTAGTATTGGGGGCATTAGTGGTAGGTTAACCAAAGCACAAAAACACAAGGTGAGTATAGTAGCAAGTCCTAGTTGCAATCTTGAAACACCCAATACGAGGACAATATGCAACCGGTCTAAACTATGTGGCATGTTCACTAATGTCAGGAGCATGGCGGACAAGATGGGTGAACTAGAGATACTGTTGTACAAGGAGGATTTGGATTTTGTGGGAATTTCAGAGACCTGGTTCAACAGCTCTCATGATTGGCTGGCAAACATTCAAGGGTATACCCTATACCGCAAGGATAGAGAGGGTAAAAAAGGGGGAGGGGTATGCCTATATATCAAGAATAATGTACAAGTGAATGTGAGAGATGACATCACTGAGGGGGCTAGGGAGGAGGTGGAATCTTTATGGGTAGAGCTCCAAAGGGATGAAGCTAAGGGGAAAATAATACTGGGAGTATGCTATAGGCCCCCTAACCTGAGGGAGGAAGTGGAGACGGATCTCCTATCACAAATTGGATTAGCAGCAAGGATGGGAAGTGTTATCATAATGGGGGATTTTAATTATCCAGACATAGACTGGGTGGAGGGAACCGCGCATTCATTTAAGGCTCGCCAGTTCCTTAATGTCTTGCAGGACAATTTTATGGGTCAGATGGTAGACGCACCAACTAGAAATAAAACATTACTAGATCTACTGATTACCAACAATACAGACCTGATCACAGATGTGGAAATACGGGGCAATTTAGGTAACAGCGATCACAGGTCAATTAGTTTCAGTATAAATCACACAAATAGGAAATATGAAGGGAACACAAAGACACTGAATTTCAAAAGAGCCAACTTCCCTAAACTACAAACCTTGCTAAAAGGCATAAATTGGGATAAAATATTAGGAACAAAGAATACGGAGGAGAGATGGGTTTGCTTTAAGAGCACATTAAATAAAGGCATTAGCCAATGTATCCCATTGGGTAATAAATTTAAAAGAGCGAACAAACATCCTGGATGGCTTAACTCCAATGTAAAAATGCATATAAAAGCAAAGGAGAAGGCCTTCAAAAAATACAAGGTTGAGGGATCATCCTCAGCATTCAGAATTTATAAAGAATGCAATAAGAAATGTAAGGGTGCAATTAGGACGGCTAAGATAGAACATGAAAGACACATAGCGGAGGAGAGCAAAAAAAATCCCAAGAAATTCTTTAAGTATGTAAACAGTAAAAAAGGATGGACAGACCATATTGGCCCCATAAAGAATGAGGAAGGACATCTGGTTACAAAGGATGGGGAGATGGCAAAGGTATTGAATTTATTCTTCTTCACGAGTGAATCGGGGGGCTTCAGTAACCAAAACTGCAGTGTTTATCCTCATGACACAACACAGGAAGCACCTACATGGTTAACAGAGGACGGAATTAAAATTAGACTTGAGAAACTTAACATTAATAAATCACCGGGACCAGATGGCTTGCATCCGAGGGTACTTAGGGAACTCAGTCAGGTGATTGCCAGACCGTTGTTCCTAATTTTTACAGACAGTCTATTGACTGGAATGGTACCAGCTGATTGGAGAAAAGCCAATGTAGCACCAATATTTAAAAAGGGCCCAAAAAACATCCCTGGGAATTACAGACCAGTTAGCCTAACATCAATAGTATGTAAACTCTTGGAGGGGATGATAAGGGAATATATACAAGATTTTAGTAATAAGAATGATATCATTAGCAGTAATCAGCATGGATTCATGAAGAATCGTTCTTGCCAAACCAATCTATTAACCTTCTATGAGGAGGTGAGTTGCCATCTAGATAAAGGAAGGCCCATAGACGTGGTGTATCTGGATTTTGCAAAAGCATTTGACACAGTTCCCCATAAACGTTTACTGTGCAAAATAAGGTGCGTTGGCATGGACCATAGGGTGAGTACATGGATTGAAAACTGGCTACAAGGGCGTGTTCAGAGGGTGGTGATAAATGGGGAGTACTCAGAATGGTCAGGGGTGGGTAGTGGGGTTCCCCAGGGTTCTGTGCTGGGACCAATCCTATTTAATTTGTTCATAAACGACCTGGAGGATGGGATAAACAGTTCAATCTCTGTATTTGCAGACGATACTAAGCTAAGCAGGGCAATAACTTCTCCGCATGATGTGGAAATCTTGCAAAAAGACCTGAACAAATTAATGGGGTGGGCGACTACATGGCAAATGAGGTTCAATGTAGAAAAATGTAAAATAATGCATTTGGGTGGCAAAAATATGAATGCAATCTATACACTGGGGGGAGAACCTCTGGGGGAATCTAGGATGGAAAAGGACCTGGGGGTCCTAGTAGATGATAGGCTCAGCAATGGCATGCAATGCCAAGCTGCTGCTAATAAAGCAAACAGAATATTGGCATGCATTAAAAGGGGGATCAACTCCAGAGATAAAACGATAATTCTCCCGCTCTACAAGACTCTGGTCCGGCCGCACCTGGAGTATGCTGTCCAGTTCTGGGCACCAGTCCTCAGGAGGGACGTACTGGAAATGGAGCGAGTACAAAGAAGGGCAACAAAGCTAATAAAGGGTCTGGAGGATCTTAGTTATGAGGAAAGGTTGCGAGCACTGAACTTATTCTCTCTGGAGAAGAGACGCTTGAGAGGGGATATGATTTCAATTTACAAATACTGTACTGGTGACCCCACAATAGGGATAAAACTTTTTCGCAGAAGAGAGTTTAATAAGACTCGTGGCCACTCATTACAATTAGAAGAAAAGAGGTTTAACCTTAAACTACGTAGAGGGTTCTTTACTGTAAGAGCGGCAAGGATGTGGAATTCCCTTCCACAGGCGGTGGTCTCAGCGGGGAGCATTGATAGCTTCAAGAAACTATTAGATAATCACCTGAATGACCGCAACATACAGGGATATGTAATGTAATACTGACACATAATCACACACATAGGTTGGAGTTGATGGACTTGTGTCTTTTTTCAACCTCACCTACTATGTAACTATGTAAACTTATGAGCACAACTGTAGTTACATTTAATGAAGGTACAGCATTTAGCAAATCACATGGTTGATGATTAAAAGATCCACATCTAGGTCAGCTCTCATCGCTATCAGTCTGCAATAGTGCTGGGAAGACTACCCTGCAGTAGAGTGATCTGAAAGCGAGGCTTGAAGCGCTCATGGAGCGCAGCGTGGAATGGATGATGACCATGGCGGTGCGGAGAATGGTCTATGTGGACAGCTTTACCCCGGATGCCTGCATACTTAGATGTGCCTGTTTTAATCATCAACCATGTGAGTTGCTAAATGTTGTACCTTCATTAAATGTAACCATATTGCTAAACTTAGAGGCACCTCTCTTCTCTTTTATACTCAGTTGAGACTGACGCTAGTTGTGTATGAAGACAAAGTATTCATACCTCTTGAAATTTTCCACATTTTCTCATGTTACAACCAAAAACGTAAATGTATTTTATTGGGATTTTATGTGATTGACCAACACAAAGTGCCACATAATTGTGAAGTGGAAAGAAAATGATAAATTTTCAACATTTTTTACAAATAAATATTTTTATTCAGCCCCACTGAATCAATAATTTGTAGAACCACTTTTCACTGCAATTACAGCTGCAAGTCTTTTTGGATATGTCTCTACCAGCTTTGTACATCTAGAGAGTGACATTTTTGCCCATTCTTTTTTACAAGATAGCTCAAGCTCTGTCAGATTGGATGGAGAGTGTCTGTGAACAGCAATTTTCAAGTCTTGCCACAGATTCTCAATTGGATTTAGGTCTGGACTTTGACTGGGCCATTCTAATACATTAATTAATATGCTTTGATCTAAACCATTACATTGTAGCTCTGGCTGTATGTTTAAGGTCATTGTCCTGCTGGAAGGTGAACATCCGCCCGAGTCTCAAGTCTTTTGCAGACTCTAACAGGTTTTCTTCTAAGATTGTCCTGTATTTGGCTCGACCCATCTTCCCATCAACTCTGACCAGCTTCCCTGTCCCTGCTGAAGAAAAGCATCCCCACAACATGATGCTGCCACCACCATGTGTCAGGGACGTGCCAGTGTCTTTCAGGGGAATATGCGTGCGCACATGCGCATGCAGGGTCCGTCCAGAGTGACATGGCAGAATTCCCCCACTGGTGTGCGCCGGCGCGCTCCCGCGCGCGCCCGTGTGCGCTAGCGCTGTTTGGCAACAAGGGCCCTTTAAAAGTGTGACAGCTGCACTCACGCAGTGCTGTTCGTCTGCAGCTCCGTACCTGTGTTCCTGAACCTGCCTGCTGATTGTCATTACTGTTACCGACCCGGTCTGCCTGACTTTGCTATCTTCTTGTGACCCGTTGCCGAACTCCTGCTTGCCTGACTACTCTGTGACTATCCATTTGCTAATATCTGCCTGATCTCCTGCCAATCCGGACCATCTGACTCTGCCTTTGCCTGTGCCTTGTATTGCTGCATTCCGGCCTTCTCATCCAGCTCCAGGTGCCGCTGCTTCTATACCTCCTACCTGCCTGCCTGCTGATCCTCTTCTGCCTGCCAGCATCTGCAGCTCAGCCATTCCAGTAGGATCTCTACTCAGCTTCTGTGCCGGCCTCCGCAAGAACCTTCACCAGGCACTCCTACCCACTGTGCTCACGAGACCACTGTTCCCACTCCAGTGGCTCCTGAACCAGCGCTGTAAGAGAGGTCTTCTCCTACCAGTCGGGCTCAACTACCAGGTACCTAACACCATGTTTCACGGTGGGGATGGTGTGTTCAGGGGGGTGTGCAGTGTTAGTTTTCTGTTACACATATCGTTTTGCTTTTAGACCAAAAAGTTCAATTTTGGTCTCATCTAACCAGAGCACCTTCTTCCACATGTTTGCTGTGTCCTCCACATGGCTTCTCACAAACGGCAAACAGGACTTCTTATGGTTTTCTTTCAACAATGTCTTTCTTCTTCCCACTCTTCCATAAAGACCAGATTTGTGAAGTGCACGACTAATAGTTGTCCTGTGGACAGACTCTCCTACCTGAGCTGCTGATCTTTGCAGCTCCTCCAGAGTCACCATGGGTCTCTTGGCTACTTCTCTGATTAATGCTCTCCTTGCCTAGCCTGTCAGTTTAGGTGGACGGCCATGTCTTGGTAGGTTTGCAGTTGTGCCATACTCTTTCCATTTTCGGATGATGGATTGAACAGTGCCCCATGAGAAGTTCAAAGCTTGGGATATTTTTTTATAACCTAACCCTACTTTAAATTTCTCCACAGCTTTATCCCTGACCTGTCTGGTGTGTTTCTTGGCCTTCATGATGCTATTTGTTTACTAAGGTTTTCTAACAAACCTCTGTGGGCTTCACAGAACAGCTGTATTTATACTGAGATTCAATTACACACAGGTGGACTCTATTTAGTAATTAGGTGACTTCTGAAGGCAATTGGTTCCACTAGATTTTAGTTAAGGGTATCAGAATAAAGGGGGCTGACTACAAATGCACGCCACACTTTTCAGATATTTATTTATAAAAAATGTTGAAAACCATTTATCCTTTTCCTTCCACTTCACAATTATGTCCCACTTTCTGTTGGTTTATCACATAAAATCCCAATAAAATACATTTATGTTTTTTGTTGTAACAGGACAAAATGTGGAAAATTTCAAGGGGCATGAATACCTTTTGAAGGCACTGTAAACTAGCTGGATTTCAGTTTGCAAATGTAAACAAAATGGATTTATAGTTTTTGAGGGTGTTGAAGAATAACAAGTTTATGTGCCTGGAGTTCAGTTAAGTAATAGTATAGATGCCGTTCAAAATACTTACCGACCATCCATGAACTATTATTACAAGAGGAAGAGAAGCATTAAAGCCACATTTCTCCAGAGTTTCTGGCTGAAGTGTAACAATCTGACACATATTTTTGTTGTCTCTTTCTTCATTTTTGTCTGTTTCTTCATTGTATAACAAGAACTTGGTCTGTACATTGTTTGGGTCCCTTTCACTTTGCAAAGTTCTTCGAAGTTCCTCCTTATATCCTACAAAACATCAAACAAAATATTTCCATTACAGTGGATCTATGGCTTCCCTTAAGAAAACATGCTTAATTATAAGTGCATCTGCACTTCCAGTCAGCCTTTGGTCCTGATGCAAAGTCCTACAAATACCGGTTTAGCCAGTGAAGTCAAACTAATACATCTTCCTATGATGGTGTGGCAACGATACTGCACTGCTCCTGAATTCAAAGCAGAAGTACTGCTCTCATGCAGACTGTGTCTATTTGCTGTGCAGGGATTGTGGCTATTGGCATTATTACTGCTGATTCACAAGCTCATCAATCAGCACCTGGGCACATCTAGTTCTGTCCACTGCTTTCTGGATTGAGAGCACATCCTCTGTTGCTGAAACCCTCCCAATGTGAACTGCAGTGTCTGGGGGGAGTGTGTGAGACAAAAATGAAAGTGGATTTGGCTCAGTCAGGGAAAATAAAGGAAGTTTTAATGGTGCTTGTGTGTGCCTTAGTAACTTTATTTACTACTTGTGTAGACTATCTTACAGGTGCCTTTAGTTCTACTTTAACAGTGAAAAGTGCTGCCCATACACAGAATTTGGCTAATTAAACAGGCAGGAAAAAGTGTCCTTTCATTTTAAAATAAACATTGCATATCTGCAATATGTTATTTTGTCTATTAATTTTTAAGGACACCTTCCTAATAAAACAACTTTTGATCATTTATCTCGAGACTTTGCACAGCTGACAAAAGTCAGACAGGATTGAACAGTTACAGGCTGAGCTATGTATCATTCTGTAAACTTTTAAACATTACCCTAAACCTTTAAAGTATACCAAATAAAATATGACTTTAATTTGTTTCAGTCTATGCTTACTAAAAGACTAAGGTGTTATGACCCAAGACATAAATCAAATTACTGACCAGCTTGGGGCTTAAAGGATAAGTTCACCTTTTAACAAAAAATAATAAATGCACATTTTTTTGCAGGTTAAAATATGTGCATTTATTATTTCTTGTTTCTGGAGCCTCTAAATCATTGCACCAATGATCAGCAGATCACTGATGCCATGCATGTCTCCTGCAGACTGTTAGTGTATCTGTGTGCCCGTACATCCCATACGGGCAAGCAGATACAATCTGACAGGAAGAGAGAATGAACTACCACAGCACTCCACAGCCCCATGGTAGTTCATTGAAAACTACAAGCCGACAGCCACAAAGGCTGCTCGACCTTATTGTTTTCTATTTACAGAACACTGTGAATGGATGACGTGGTCGGGGGGGAGCCCCGCTTGGCCACGTTTTTTAAAAATTGTGACAGCTAACGGAGAAGAGAAGACACTAGCTAGCTGTCAGATCAGGGAGCCAGTAAATGTTACATATTACACCCTGATGATGGATGTAACATACGAAAGGTGAACTTATCCTTTAACATCAGAAACCCAGAAAATATATTGATGGAAATGTGTCCGCATTTTACTTGACTCCCAACCAAAACCCTTTCCAGCACATCTGCAGACATGCTTTATGGCCAATAGTATTTTCCCTTCTGTTAGTTAAATAGTTTCCTTCGTTAAAAAACACATGTTCATCAACTTCAAAAAGCCATAAACTGCAACATTTGTGGTGCAAAAGAAAGCAAAATAAGACTTCCTCTTTATCATTGGAAAATGTTGTGCCATAGGGGAAAAAACCTTGTCCAACTCCCAAAGGAAATTGGCTTAGTGTAGATTTAAAGCCAAAACTTTTTTTTTCATATTGGATAGAGCAGTGTTTCTCAACTCCAGTCCTCAAGGCGCCCCAACAGGTCATGTTTTCAGGCTCTCCATTATTTTGCACAGGTGATTTGATCAGTTTAACTGCTTTGGTAATTACCCCAGCCGTTTCATCTGAGGGAAATCTTGAAAACATGACCTGTTGGGGCGCCTTGAGGACTGGAGTTGAGAAATACTGGGATAGAGAATGGGAGTGGTTAAAACCACTGTCAGTGTTATTTATTTTTTTTTTTTTTAGTTAGGGAGATTACTCTTTACTTCCTATTCTGTAGACTCAACAGGAAATGAGAGGATAGCTTTCCAATGTGAAATAAATCCCCTTTTAAACAGTTGTCACTGTTGTGGCAACTCACAGTCTTGGATTTGCCTTCACTTTCTTTTCCAGTGACATTGGGGATCAGGATAATTATAGAGAGTAGATTATAGATTTTCCTAACATGGACACAGACAGCAATGCAATGCTGACAGAGGTTCTAACCTCTCAAAATTCTAAATCTAATAGCAAAATGTTTGCCTTTAGTTATACTTTAATTCCCTGAATCAAATTAATTATATTCTTTAGTAGTTGAAAAAAAAGTTGTGATTACATTTTATTATTGACTGTACAATTATTATCTCACATGACCCTCAACAGTATATAGTAAAATACTGAAATTCAACAATTTTGCATATTCCTGGGGTCTTATTGCTGACTGGGGGGAGGTATCCATTTTAAGGGGAACTCCATGCCAAAGTTAAAACAAAAACGGCGTGGGGTCCCCCCCAGAATCCATATCAGGCCCTCTGGGTCTGGTATAGGTTTTAAGGGGTAATCCACGCCAAAATTTTAAAAACAAATGGCGTGGGGTCCCCCCCAAAATCCATCCCAGACCCTTATCCGAGCATGCAGCCTGGCAGACCAGGAAAAGGGAGGCGAGTGAGCGCCCCCCCTCCTGAACCATACCAGGCTTCTTGCCCTCAACATGGGAAGGGTACTTTGGGGTGCCACTTCCCAACAACCCTGGCCGGTGGTTGTTGGGGTCTGCGGGTGGGGGGCTTATCAGAATCTGGAAGTCCCCTTTAACAAGGGGGCCCCTAGATCCTACTCCCCCCTATGTGAATGGGTCAGGTACATTGTACCCCTACCCATTCACCAAAAAAGTGTCAAAAAGTAAAAACCACAAGAGACAGTTTTAGATAAGTCCATTATTAGAAAAAAAGTGTCCTGCGATGTAAATTCACCGTCAATCATGGCACCCGACAGACCCGAAAAATAGCAAAAATGCAAAACGCTCCGCCTCTATGGGAGGCCTCCCGCTGACTGCTGTCTCTTCACTTTGACAGCTCTTATATAGGCAAGGGCGGGGCCACTTGGTGAGGTGACCGGGTGACCCGGCGCCCTTCTGACATCATGTGACATCACATATAATATAATATATAATACTGCTATTATGAGTGTGTATGTGTATGGTGGTCCCAATGCAATGAGTGGACATTGCATTTTACTACAAGCTCCTCTTTAACCGCTAGCCGCCCGCTGGCCGTCATATGACGACCAGGCGGTGCGGCTCTTGTTCTGGGCGGGTGTCATATGACGTTCGTCCATTTAAACAGGACATACGCGTGATCATGTGCGTGCAGTCCTGTACCTTTGGTGGCGGCGTGTCACAGAGACACCGCTCACCACCGAGGGAGATGAACAGGAAATGATGGATAAGGCAAATGGAAAAAAAGTAGAGGCTATTAATGCTCTGGGAGATGGTGACTTCCAGAAAGCCATCGATTTACTAACAGAAGCCATAAAATTGAACCCACAGATTGCCATGTTGTATGCAAAAAGAGCAAGTGTTTATGTGAAGCTACAGAAGCCAAATGCTGCAGTTCGAGAAAGCTATATGTATGTGAAGTCATGGCCGATCACAGACGGTACCACCCCACTTTGCACGGTGCATGCGCGCGATCGTGAGCCCACTGCGCGTGCACTTCGGTGGCGGCGTGTTCCCAGGGAACACTGCTCGTCACTGACGCTGGTAAACAGCCATTGGCCAGCAGCTGTTTACCACGTGATCGGCTGTGATCCTTTCACAGCCGATCACTAAATGTAAACATAGAGCGGTAACATGATCGGTGTGTGAGGAGGAGAGCCCGGTAACATTTCGTTTACAGTGTACACCAACACACACTGATTGCCCCCAATAAAGAGGACCTGTCACCACCCATCAAAGTACCTGTCACCACCCATCAAAGTACCTTTCACACACAGTCCATCTGAGTACCTGTCACAGTTCATCCGAGTACCTGTCACAGTCCATCAGAGTACCCGAGTACCTGTCACAGTCCACCTGAGTACCTGTCACAGTTCATCCGCGTACCCGAGTACCTGTCACAGTCCATCTGAATACCGGAGTACCTGTCACAGTCCATCTGAGTACCCGAGTACCTGTCACAGTTCATCTGAGTACCCGAGTACCTGTCGCAGTTCATCTGAGTACCCGAGTACCTGTCACAGTCCATCTGAGTACCTGAGTACCTGTCACAGTCCATCTGAGTACCTGAGTACCTGTCACAGTCCATCTGAGTACCCGAGTACCTGTCACAGTTCATCTGAGTACCCGAGTACCTGAGTACCTGTCACAGTTTATCTGAGTACCTGAGTACCTGTCACAGTCCATCTGAGTACCTGAGTACCTGTCACAGTTCATCTGAGTACCCGAGTACCTGTCACAGTTCATCTGAGTACCTGAGTACCTGTCACAGTCCATCTGAGTACCTGAGTACCTGTCACAGTTCATCTGAGTACCCGAGTACCTGAGTACCTGTCACAGTTCATCTGAGTACCCGAGTACCTGTCACAGTCCATCTGAGTACCCGAGTACCTGTCACAGTCCATCTGAGTACCTGTCACAGTTCATATGAGTACCGAGTACCTGAGTACCTGTCACCGCCCTTCAGAGTACCCGAATACCAGTCACCAGCCCATCAGAGTCCCAGAGTACCTATCTGTAGCCCATGAGAGTAACCGGGTACCTGTCACCAGGCCATCAGAGTACCCGAGTACCTGTTCCCAGGCCATCAGTGTACCCGAGTACCCGTCACCAGCCCATCAGAGTACCCGAGTACCTGTCTGCAGCTCATCAATTTACCTGAGTACCTATCTGCAGCCCATCAGAGTACCACAGTACCTATCTGCAGCCCCTGCCTCATAGTATATATTTTGGGGTGTTTGCTTTCCAAAATGGGGTCATTTTGTGGGTAACTCCACTGTCCTGGTTCTCAAGGACCTTCAAAAGTGTAATAGTTAGGAATTAAATGAGATGTGTACTTTATGCTCCTAGAACGCCTGAAGGCACTACTTCAATGTTGGGCCTCTGTATGTGGCCAGGCTGTGTAAAAGTCTCACACATGTGGTATCGCCATACTCGGTAAGAGTAGCAGATTGTATTGTAGGGTGTAATTTTTGCTATATACATGCTATGTGTTAGAAATAACTTATAAATTGACAATTTTGTGTCAAAAAAATGTGTTTTCAAAAGACTCAGTATGCCTCATAGATTATACGTTGGGGTGTTTGCTTTTCAAAATGGGGTCATTTTGTGGGCAATTCCATTGTCCTGGTGCTCCAGGGCCTTCAAAAGTGTAATAGGTGGTTGAGAAATGAGATGTGTCATTTATGCTCGTAGAACGCCTGAAGGTGCTACTTCAATGTTGGGCCTCTGTATATGGCCAGGCTGTGTAAAAGTCTCACACATGTGGAATCGCCATACTCGGAAAGAGTAGCAGAATGTATTTTGGGGTGTAATTTGTTGTGTGCATATGCTGTGTTTGAGAAATAACCTGATAATATGACAATTTAGTAAAAAAAAAAAATCATTTTGAAAAGAATTGTGGGAAAAAATTACAACTTAAAAAAACTCACCATGCTACTTACCTAATACCTTGGAATGTCTACTTTCTAAAAAGGGGTCATTTGGGGGGTATTTGTACTTTCCTGACTTGTTAGTGTCTCAAGAAATGAGATACACCTGATGTACTGATACACCTGATGTACAGATGTGATCAATTTTCAGTGATTGGCACCATAGTTTGTAGACTCTATAACTTTCACAAAGACCAAATAATATTCACTAATTTGGATTATTTTTACCAAAGCTATGTAGCAGTATAAATTTTGGCCAAAATTTATGAAGAAAAATTACTAATTTGCTAAATTTTATAACAGAAACAAAAAGGGCATTTTTTTCAAAAAATGAACGGTCTTTTTTTATTTATAGCACAAAAAATAAAAAACCAACTAGTGATTAAATACCACCAAAAGAAAGCTCTATTTGTGTAAAAAAAAAGGACGCAAATTTTATATGGGTACAGTGTTGCATGACTGAGTAATTGTCATTCAAAGTGTGAGAGTGCTGAAAACTGAAAATTGGTCTGGGCAGGAAGGGGGTGTAGGTGCCCTGTATTGAGGTGGTTAAGTAATACTGAATAGTTAGCATTAAGCGAAATTTTTCCACCATGTTGTTTGGCGATGGCAAATCAGCTGTGAAGGCAGATAAAATACAATCAACATCTTAGCTTTTGCAATAAAATCTACAATAATATTTTCTAATATATCTTTTAGAAGTCTTCTATTGTCAGTTTACTTTTTCTTAAACTTTATGATTTAATATAATTAGCTATCTGTTGGCTTCAATCTTGGCTAACTGTTTCTTTTTTGCAGTTTTTATTATACTCTTTATATTGCCTTAATGCATTTTCAGTACCCCGAGCTTTAAGAATTTAAATTCTCCCTTTATCATATCTAAAACATTCCTACTCATCTATATACTACTTTCTTTTCAGTCTTGGAAATTTTGTTCTCATGGGTTATGTTCTTGCTACTGTATTAATTTGCATATTTTGAAGCTTTCCTATTTGGTTTTAAATTGTTATGAAAATTGTTATGAAAAATGTATTATTTCTAACTTATTGCTGAATATGTAACTTTGTTTTAAAATACCCTGTATTTGTAGCTACTGTGTCTAATCTTTCATTGATTACTGAAATATTACTATATCTGGTCACTCAAATGCTATCACACCTGCAAACTGGATGCGGTACCTGGTCTAGCTGGTTCACTTACCAGCTATGTAGGATACTTGCCCGCAGAATGTGGACTGAAAATTCTGAATTCTTACTACAACCATTAGATCCAGGGTCCAAAATAACGCCTAGTTGAATTCACCCATAAAAAGGTCCTCATTTCTGTCAGACCTCTCATTTTTTTAGAACAGTTTGAATATATGCCCATAAAGCACATTAGTATATTTGCCTGAATCAACTCCATACTGTCATAATCTTTCTATATATTTTTAATATAGGCAGATATCTAACAAGTATTCTAGGCAAAAATCCTTCTGTAATGTAGTGTTCCCAATGTATTATTCACTCATGCCTTTAGTTGACTTTTGTTATTTTAATTATATGTGCATTTGTGACAATCATCAGAAATTCTGACGTGTTTTTTGTTTGGAAATTCCCATTAGATACTGCATGTATTTGAAAAAGTTAAAATCAGTATTTTTTGCTAGAAAATTACTTAGAACCCCCAAACATTATATATATATATATATATATATATATATATATATATATATATATATATTTTTTTTTTTTTAGCAAGACACTGAGAATAAAATGGTGGTCGTTGCAATATTTTATGTCACGTGGTATTTGCGCAGTGGTCTTTCAAACGCAATTTTTTGGGAAAAAATACACTTTACTGAATAAAAAAAAAACGAAACAGTAAAGTTAGCCCAATTTTTTTGTATATTGTGAAAGATGATGTTATGCCAAGTAATTAGATACTTAACATGTTACAGTTTAAAATTGCGCACACTCACGGAATGGTGACAAATTATAGTACTTAAAAATCTCCATAGGGGACGCTTTAAATTTTTTTTAACAGTTACCAGTTTAGAGTTACAGAGGAGGTCTTTTGTGAGAATTATTGCTCTTGCTTTGGCGATCGCAGCGATACCTCACATGTGTGATTTGAACACCATTTACATTTGCGGGCGCGACTTGTGTATCCGTTTTTATTTGGTGCGCGAGCACGCGGGGATGGGTGCGCTTTAAAAATGTTATTTATTTTTTCTTATTTATTTCATTTTATTTTTTTACACGGTCTCTTAAAAAAAAAATCTGATCACTTTTATTGCTGTCACAAGGCATGTAAACATGCCTTGTGACAGTAATAGGCGGCGATAGGTACTCTTTATGGAGGGATCAGGGGTCTAAAAGACCCCAAATATCTCCTTTACACTTAAAAGTATTCAAAACGCCAAAATCGGCATTTTGGAATACTTTAGGTTTTTTAAAATCAATGCCATTGTCAGCCAAATAAACCGGAAGTGACGTTGTGACGTCGCTTCCGGGTTATGACATCGGAGATCCAATCAAAGCCGATTCCAGCTTTGTTCAGGACTCCGGCCAGCCGGCAGATGTGCTGGCTGGTCACTCGGGTCTCCCGGTGGGACGAGAGATCCGGATGGAGCAGCGGAAGGCAGCGAGAGGGGGAGGATGTCCCCTCCTGCTGCTTGTGATAACGGCCAAGCTGCTTGAAAGCCGACCGTCTGCTCTAAAAAAATGGTACCGCAAATACGAAAAAAAAGGTTTTCTTTTACATATACTTTAACCACTTCACGCGAAATGAAGTACCTGTACGTCATTTTTAGGAAGTGGTGTTACCAGGGTGAAGCCTGCAGCTGCCTACTACCAAGTTATCTGACACTATAGAAATATATTGCTTGTAAATTCTTAAAGAGACCTTTATCATTTCTCCACCCTCAGTAACCGGAACTTTTTCCCGATAGATTCAGGTTAGTAAGAGTCTCCTAGAAGGAAAGAAATGCTGCTTCAGTTGCTGTAGCTGCATTGTTTAATTGGGGAAAAAAACAATTGTGTGTCATAGTAGTACAACCTTAAATTTGGTAGGGCTAACCCACCCTGAGTCATAGGTAACTGAAGCATCTCTGGGGAGATTCTAGGGTTCTTAGGGTGCCAAAAAAACAAACAATTGGCTAAAATGTACAGGAATTAAGGTAGAAAAACCATCTTGAAGAGATTGACCCTTCCCATCAACGTCAAAGATAAAGTAATCCAGCTACTTAGTTTATTCTTAAAGGTTGTTATACAGGGTAGAAGATTATTAGCAATATATAGGAAGAAACTGGCAACCGCACCACGACTTCAAAATATTTTAGTGATGAAGTAATTTGGAGCAGACAGTTTGGAGGTAGATCAAATGAGATGGTAGGATCCACAGAGAGCACACTTGGTTTAGTCCAGCTTAAACCCAGAAAAAGCCCCAAAATCAGTAAAAAGTCGCAATACCACAGGGATGGTGTTGTGTGGGTTGGAAAGGTAAAGTAGCAATGATAAGTGTCCTAACTATCCAATCCACATACCCTGTAAGTCCAGTGAAGTTCTAAGAAGTTGTGCCAGGGGTTCTATGGCCAGGACAAACAATAACGGGGAGAGTGGGCATCCCTGCCTAGTACCCCTTTGAATGATAAAGGGTCTGGAGATGCTAGTGTTAATCCGGAGTCAGGTAAGGGGTTGATCATACAGAATACAGATCCACTTAAGAAAATTAGGACCAAAACCATATTTTTCTAAAATATATAACAGATATGGCTATTCACAAAGTCAAAGGCTTTATGTGTATCAAGGCAACAGCACGTGGTGTAGAAGAGACATTAGGGGATTAGAGATTAGTAAATAATCTACGTATATTAATATACGTCGATCTAATCAAAGTTGTGATCACTGCATTTAGGCGAATAGCCAGGATTTTGGGGATGAACCTTAAGGTCCGTATTTATCAGGGAGATCGGTCTATATGATTCACAATACCAGAGGGTCTTTGTTAGGTTTTGGAATCAATACCACTAGCGCTTCACACATAGATAATGGGAGTTGCCCATGTTCAAAAATAACAGTAAAGTCAATGCAATCTTGGAACCAGATACCATTCAATGGGGAACCCATCTGGGCCTGGAGTTTTGTGTATTGCAAAAGATTTAGGGGCACGATCTATCTCCTCTATAGAAATGGGCACTTCAAAGGACAAATGGTGATCATGGGATAGCATACGAAAGGTACTGAATATACATATTCATAAAGTTCCAGAGGAGTGTAATGAGCCTGGGATTTATAGAGTTCTGAGTAAAACTGTAAAAAGGAATTTACAACCTAATCCTGAGAGTAATGAAGGTTATCTGATTTGTTAAAAACTCAAAAACTCTTTGACGTCAAAGTCAAAAAATCTTTGACGTTGATAAAGAAGCCACTTCTGAGTCTTTGTCACTAGGGCCAGTTCATGTTGTCTCTGGGCATCCCTCCATAGCTGATAATGTAGAGGGGAGGGATTCAGAACATAGGAATCCTCTGCCCTCCGTAACTCATCAGCCAAAATGGATATTTGTTTTCTATTGACTTTCTTGAGGTCCGAGACTCCTTTCATATAGGTACCTCATAGTTACATATAGTTACATAGTATGGAAAGTGTATAGCCTCACTGTACAAATCAAGCAAAGTATATCTTAGTAAGATGTACCATCGTCCAAATTAATTGAGGAGAAAAGTTTGGGAGTACGGACCCCACCCCCGACTCACCAAGAAAGAAATAGCAAGTGGACTATTGCTGTACAAAAACCCTTTGGCCTTCAGCTTTTGATCTTTTCAACTGCTTTATTTATCACTAGTTTTTTACACACTGTTTTGCATGATACCCTACTGGACACCTCACGGTTTTATTTTACTTCATTGGTTATTTGTTCCCTGTGGTACCTGGCTTTTAATCCCCTCACTGACAGCACCTTGTCCTTTTTTCCATGTCTCTTCCTTGTTTACACTGTCAATCACTGCCCTTGCACTTTATGCTCTTCCCAAATCCCTTTTTCTTGTCCCCCTCCCTTTTATTTCTCCCTTTTCCCCCTCCACTTTCCCTTTTCCCATTCCTTCCCTGTTTCCTTTCCTTCTTCTTTCCCATTTCTCTGTCATCCCTTCCTTTTCTACTGGTCCCTCCCCCTTTTCTTTTCCTTCTTGCTGACCCGACCCTCCCACACGGTGGTATGTTTCATCTTTTTCTTTTTCCACTGTCAATTTATCACTTCACTATTTATGACTGACACCTGCATTGATCATATGAATTTTTACCCCCATATTTATTTTACATAGACTTTGGCCGGTGTTTTATATCCCCTTCCCAATCGCTGGGGGAGACCCAGTCGGGTTACCTCGTTGCATGCACACCCCCTGAGGTTTGGGTAAGCAGTTATATCACTTTATTTCATCTCCCCCATTATATAACTGTATGAAATTTTGTATATGGTATTTATTCTTTGATGAAGCGGTAAAACCGCGAAACATGTCGAAATATCATGTCATCTGAAGCTTTTAACTATATGTCTTGTTGTTTTTCTTTTGCTATTTTTGTATAAATACATTTTGTGAAATTTTTATCAGTAATTTGTATTATTAGCTATACTTTTTGTACCGCAATAGTCCACTTGCTATTTCTTTTTTGGTGAGTCGGGGATGGGGTCCGTACTCCCAAACTTTTCTCCATAGTTACATAGTAGGTGAGGTTGAAAAAAGACACAAGTCCATCAAGTACAACCTATGTGTATGATTATATGTCAGTATTACATTGTATATCCCTGTATGTTGCGGTCGTTCAGGTGCTTATCTAATCCCTGAAACTTGAAACTTATCTAATTTCTTGTAACTATCAATGCCCCCCGCTAAAACCACCGCCTGTGGAAGTTTACGTAGTTTAAGGTTAAACCTCTTTTCTTCTAATTTTAATGAGTGGCCATGAGTCTTGTTAAACTCCCTTCTGCGAAAAAGTTTTATCCCATATAAAACCCCACATATGTGGGGTCACCAGTAGGGATGGGCCGAACACCCCCCTATTCGGTTCGCATACAGATCATGCGAACAGGCAAAAAATTTGTTCGAACGCACGAACACCGTTAAAGTTATTGTCATAAAAAGTGTTTGGGGACCCGGGTCCTGCCCCAGGGGACATGTATCAATGCAAAAAAAAGTTTTAAAAAACGGACGTTTTTTCGGGAGCATTGATTTTAATAATGCTTAAAGTGAAACAATAAAAGTGATAACATTTTTATTTCGTACCTGGGGGGGTGTAAAGTAGCGCATGTTTCCTGTGTTTAGAACAGTCCGAGAGCAAAATTACATTTCTGAAGGAAAAAAAGTCATTTAAAAGTACTAGCGCTAGCGTTGGCTATTAATGAATTGTCCGTCCCGACAAAACACATAAAAGTCATTGAAAGTCATTGAAAAATAAAAAAAATAAAAATGCGTGGGGGTCCCCCAAAATTCCATTACCAGGCCCTTCAGGTCTGGTATGGATCTTAAGGGGAACTCCACTCCAAAATTTTTTAAAAAATGGCGTGAGGTTCCCCCAAAAATCCATACCAGACCGAGGGTCTGGTATGGATTTTAAGGGGAACTTTGCGTCAAAATTTTTAAAAAAAATGGCGAGAATTGGATTACATCGCTGGAGTAGGAGCATAGATTTATTGGATTACATCATTGGAATCTCTTTTTTATTGTTTATTTTTTTATTTTTACTAAAGGACTTGTCCCAAGCCATCTCCTGTGGTTTTTTAACATTTTGACACATTGTACAATGTACCCCTTACCAATTCACATAGGGGGGGGGCGGGATCTGGGTGTCCCCTTTGTTAAAGGGGGCTTCCAGATTCTGATAAGCCCCCCACCCACAGACCCCCACAACCATCGGGCAAGGGTTGTGGGGATGAGGCCTTTGTCCCCATCAACATGGGGACATCCTCCCCATGTTGAGGGCATGTGGCCTGGTATGGTTCAGCCGCACTCTCGTCCCCCCTCTTTTCCTGTGGCTTGCCAGGTTGGGTGCTCAGATAAGGGTCTAGTGTGGATTTTTGGGGGAACCCCACGCCATTTTTTAAAAAATTTTAGCGCGGAGTTCCCCTTAATATCCATACCAGACCTGAAGGGCCTGGTAATGGAATTTTTGGGGACACCCACGCCATTTTTTTTTTCAATGACTTTCAATGACATTTATGTGTATTGTCAGGACTGACGATTCATTAATAGCCGGCACTAGCGCTAGTACTTTTAAATTACTTTTTTTTCCTTTAGAAATGTCATTTTGCTCTCGGAGTGTTATAAACATGGAAAACATGCGCTACTTTACAGGCATACTATAGACACCCCCCAGGTACGAAATTTAAAGGAATATTTCACTTTTATTGTTTCACTTTAAGCATTATTAAAATTACTGCTCCCAAAAAAACGGCCGTTTCTAAAACTTTTTTTTGCATTGATTCATATCCCCTGGGGCAGGACCCAGGTCCCCAAACACTTTTTATGACAATAACTTGCATATTAACCTTTAAAATTAGCACTTTAGATTTCTCCCATAGACTTTTAAAGGGTGTTCCATGGCTTTTCGAATTTTCCGCGAGCACCCCAAATTTTTCGCTTTTCGGCGAACGGGCAAATGGCCAATGTTAGAGTCGAACTCATGTTCGACTCGAACAGATAGCCCATCCCTAGTCACCAGTATGGCATTAGTATATTGAAATCATATCCCCTCTCAAGCGTCTCTTCTCCAGAGAGAATAAGTTCAGTGCTCGCAACCTTTCCTCATAACTAATATCCTCCAGACCCTTTATTATCTTTGTTGCCCTTCTTTGTACTCGCTCCATTTCCAGTACATCCTTCCTGAGGACTGGTGCCCGGAACTGGACAGCATACTCTAGGTGCGGCCTGACCAGAGTCTTGTAGAGTGGGAGAATTATCGTTTTATCTCTGGAGTTAATCCCTTTTTTAATGCATGCCAATATTCTGTTTGCTTTGTTAGCAGCAGCTTGGCATTTGCTGAGTCTATCATCTACTAGGACCCCAGGTCCTTTTCCATCCTAGATTCCCCCAGAGGTTCTCCCCCCAGTGTATAGATTGCATTCATATTTTTGCCACCCAAATGCATTATTGTACATTTTTCTACATTGAACCTCATTTGCCATGTAGTTTCCCACCCCATTAATTTGTTCAGATCTTTTTGCAAGGTTTCTACATCCTGCTGAAGTTATTGCCCTGCTTAGCTTAGTATCGTCTGTAAATACAGAAATTGAACTGTTTACCTCATCCTCCAGGTCATTTATGAACTAATTAAACAGGATTGGTCCCAGCACAGAACCCTGGGGGACCCCACTACCCACCCCTGACCATTCCGAGTACTCCCCATTTATCACCACCCTCTGAAATCTCCCTTGTAGCCAGTGTTCAATCCATGTACTCACCCTATGGTCCATGTCAACGGACCTTATTTGTACAGTAAACGTTTATGGGGAACTGTGTCAAATGAGGAAAAGATGATCCGCACTCTGGTGATTGCTCTTAAGAAGTATAATATTTATTGACAAGCTACAGTGACCAAACGCAAATAAGAACAGTTGACGCGTTTCAGCCTATAAGGCCTTAGTCATAATCCATGCCAACGGACCTTATTTGTACAGTAAACGTTTATGGGGAACTGTGTCAAATGCTTTTGCAAAATCCAGATACACCATGTCTACGGGCCTTCCTTTATCTAGATGGCAACTCACCTCCTCATAGAAGGTTAATAGATTGGTTTGGCAAGAACGATTCTTCATGAATCCATGCTGATTACTGCTAATGATACCGTTCTCATTACTAAAATCTTGTATATAATCCCTTATCATCTCCTCCAAGAGTTTACATACTATTGATGTTAGGCGAACTGGTCTGTAATTCCCAGGGATGTATTTTGGGCCCTTTTTAAATATTGGTGCTATGTTGGCTTTTCTCCAATCAGCTGGTACCATTCCAGTCAGTAGACTGTCAGTAAAAATTAGGAACGATGGTCTGGCAATTACTTGACTGAGTTCCCTAAATACCCTCGGGTGCAAGCCATCTGGTCCCGGTGATTTATTAATGTTAAGTTTCCCAAGTCTAATTTTAATTCTGTCCTCTGTTAACCATGGAGGTGCTTCCTGTGATGTGTCATGAGGATAAACACTGCAGTTTTGGTTACTGAAGCCCCCGATTCCCTTGTCAAGACTGAGGAGAAGAATAAATTCAATACCTTCGCCATCCCTCCATCCTTTGTAACCAGATGTCCTTCCTCATTCTTTATGGAGCCAATATGGTCTGTCCTCCCTTTTTTACTGTTTACATACTTAAAGAATTTCTTGGGATTTTTTTTCTCTCATCTGCTATGTGTCTTTCATGTTCTATCTTAGCCGTCCTTATTGTACCCTTACATTTCTTGTTGCATTCTTTATAAAGTCTGAATGCTGATATTGATCCCTCAACCTAGTATTTTTTGAAGGCCTTCTCCTTTGCTTTTATATGCATTTTTACATTGGAGTTAAGCCATCCAGGACTTTTGTTCGCTCTTTATTCATTACCCAGTGGGATGCATTGGCTAATGCCCTCATTTAATATGCCTTCTAGCAAGGTTTGTGGTTTAGGAAAGTTGGCTCTTTTGAAATTCAGTGTCTTTGTATTCCCCTTATGTTTCCTATTTGTGTGATTTATACTGAAGCCAATTGACCTGTAATCGCTGTTACCTAAATTGCCACGTATTTTCACATCTGTGATCAGGTCTGTATTGTTGGTAATCAGTAGATCCAGTAACGCTTTATTTCTAGTTGGTGCGTCTACCATCTGACCCATAAAATTGTCCTGCAAGACATTTAGGAACTGGTGAGCATTAGATGAATGCGCGGTTCCCTCCGCCCAGTCTATGTCTGGATAGTTAAAATCCCCCATTATGATAACACTTCCCATCCTTGCTGTTAATCCAAATTGTGATAGGAGATCTGTCTCCCCTTCCTCCCTCAGGTTAGGGGCCTATAGCATACTCCCAGTATTATTTTCCCCTTAGCTTCATCCCTTTGGAGCTCTACCCATAAGAATTCCACCTCCTCCCTAGCTCCGTTAGTGATGTCATCTCTCACATTCACTTGTACATTATTCTTGATATACAGGCATACCCCTCCCCTTTTTTTACCCTCCCTATCCTTGCGATAAAGGGTATACCCTTGAATGTTTGCCAGCCAATCATGAGAGCTGTTGAACCAGGTCTCTGAAATTCCCACAAAATCCAAATCCTCCTCGTACAACAGTATCTCTAGTTCACCCATCTTGGTAGTTTATCTTCATTTATCGTCTTATTGGGTGTTCCGAGATTGCAACTAGGACTTGCTATTATACTTACCTTAGGTTTATGTGCTTTGGTCAACCTACCACTAATGCCCCCAATACTACCCTCTGGAATGTGTTCCGCGCTGACTATCTCTACCTCTGGACCCTCCCCCCATCGCCTAGTTTAAAAACCCCTTTAACTTTTTGGCCATCTTCATTACCAACTGATCTGCACCCTCCTCATTTAGGTGCAGTCCATCCCTTCTATAGTACTGGTTATCGACTGAGAAGTCGGCCCAGTCCTCCAGGAACCAGCTCTTCAGCCACTTGTTTACTTCCCTAATCACCTCTCATCACTGCCTTAAAGGCATCTCATGTTACCAAATCAGCCACCTCTCGAACATTCTCCAACCAAAACTTGGAAATTGCATCAGCACATGTATAAAGAACCATAGGTTTGGCGAGCCAATAGGGGCTCATACGACAAACCTGGTTATCGGTAGTTCTCAGTTCGGGTGAGTTCCAATGGATAATGCTCAGAAATCCCCCTTTGTAAATAGTTCACCCCATCAACTTTATGTATTACCTCTCTGGACAGAAAAAACATTTTAAGTCTAGATAGAGATTTATCAGACTAGGATGCACAGGAGTATTCCCTACGATCCGGGTATTTCCACCTCCAGACTTCCGCCAGATTGTAGGCGTTTGCCCACTCTTGTAAAAGGGGGGCTTGGAGTCCTGGGGTTTGCCTTGTTGTTGTCAACCCCAAAGTTCAATGCTTGGAGCCTTCCCTTGGTCCTTAAATACCAGTCCTTTCTCTTGTATTGTGTGATTAGGATGAAGGGAATTTTGTCTTAACTGTTAATTCCTTTTCTTGGAGTATAGTACAGGACACAGGACCTTTTCCTGTGGTCGCTCCTTACTGCTTGACAGAAAGCAAGAGTCTCACAGAGTGTGTACAGAGTTTATATGAACATGTATCTAGGGCGGTCCCAACAATGTATTTGTTAGTGTCCAGTCACCTGAAGGTAGCCTGCATATAGCTCATGGTCAGTGAATACAAGTCATGTGCACTGTACTGTACTGGCCTCCAAAATAAGAAATTATAAGTAACTTAAAATGTCCCTTTGTTAGCTGTTTATACACGTTAATGTAATTACTATTGTAAATGAGTGTTTCCTTCTTTCTGTCTATATTTTCATATACTGTATGTACATGATGGAACAATATTTATTGATAATATTTGTCCTTTTTAAAGGTATTATTTCTTGGGAGATATCTTATGTAAGATAGTAATACCGGAAGAAAACATTATTTTTGCTACTACTATAATTATTATGTCTTGCACATTAAATTGAAGCTTATTTAGACAGACACAAAACAATATGCGATCATTTCAAAAAAATAATCATTTGCTGTTCCTAATTGAGTAAACTCAAATCTGATTGGCTGCCATAGGTTATTACACTTTACACCCTACTTTACTGATTGTGTTCACATAGTATTCCCTAGTATAATGTTTTAACAAGGACGTGTTTATTGATATTCCACAAGCAGTAACATAGATTAATAATTGAGGTTAATTGCTTTGGCTTACAGCTCTGTTTGCTAATCATATAGAAGTTACTGCATACATTATATTTTCGCTCTATTAGTCAATCACTATTCACGAGTCAACAAATCATAAGCAAAGATTATTTATTTATGGCTAACACATTTTATCCTTTCTCTAAAGATAAAATACAAACAGCCCATATTGCACACACAAGCACACAGCTACTGTATGTGACTACCAGGGATGAGGTTAAGGTTTGTACTGAAGTAAAGTTTGGTTCTGAACTTTGCATATTCAGCATTTAACGAATGGGTGAACTAAATGAGGTGTTGGCCTCAACCCGATATAACACTTTTGGGATGAATTAGAGTGGAGACTGTGAGCCAGGCCTTCTCATCCAAAATCAGTGCCTGACCTCACAAATGTGTTTCTGGAAGAATGGTCAAACATTCCCATAGACACATTCCTAAACCTTGTGGACCACCTTCCTAGAGCAGTTGAAGTGGTTATAGCTGCAAGTGGTGGGCCAACTCAATATTGAACCTTGCATACTAAGACTGGGATGCCATTAATGTTCATGTGCGTGTAAAGGAAGGTGTCCCAATACTTTTGACAATATAGTGTGTGTATATACAGTATCTCACAAAAGTGAGTACACCCCTCACATTTTTGTAAATATTTTATTATATCTTTTCATATGACAACACTGAAGAAATTATACTTTGCTACAATGTAAAGTAGTGAGTGTGCAGCTTGTATAACAGTGTAAATTTGCTGTCCCCTCAAAATAACTCAACACACAGCCATTATTGTCTAAACCGCTGGCAACAAAAATGAGTACACTCCTAAGTGAAAATGTCCAAATTGGGCCCAATTAGCCATTTTCCCTCCCCGATGTCATGTGACTCATTAGTGTTACAAGGTCTCAGGTGTGAATGGGGAGCAGGTGTGTTAAATTTGGTGTTATTGCTCTCACTCTTTCATACTGGTCACTGGAAGTTCAACATGGCACCTCATGGCAAAAAACTCTCTGAGGATCTGAAAAAAAAAATTGTTGCTCTACATAAAGATGGCCTAGGCTATAAGGAGATTGCCAAGACCCTGAAACTGAGCTGCAGCAAGGTGGACAAGACCATACAGCAAATTTACACTGTTATACAAGCTGTACACTCACTACTTTACATTGTAGCAAAGTGTCATTTATTCAGTGTTGTCGCATGAAAAGATATAATAAAAAAAATTTCAAAAATGGGAGGGGTGTACTCACTTTTGTATATATATATATATATATATATATATATATATATATATATATATATATAATACTTTCCATCCCCACTGTGTATATACACATATACAGTATATATATATATATATATATATTTATATACTGTATATGTGTATATATGTGTATATATACAGTGGGGACGGAAAGTATTCAGACCCCCTTAAATTTTTCACTCTTTGTTATATTGCAGCCATTTGCTAAAATCATTTAAGTTCATTTTTTCCCTCATTAATGTACACACAGCACCCCCATATTGACAGAAAAACACAGAATTGTTGACATTTTTGCAGATTTATTAAAAAAGTAAAACTGAAATATCACATGATCCTAAGTATTCAGACCCTTTGCTGTGACACTCATATATTTAACTCAGGTGCTGTCCATTTCTTCTGATCATCCTTGAGATGATTCTACACCTTCATTTGAGTCTAGCTGTGTTTGATTATACTGATTGGACTTGATTAGGAAAGCCACACACCTGTCTATATAAGACCTTACAGCTCACAGTGCATGTCAGAGCAAATGAGAATCATGAGGTCAAAAGAACTGCCTGAAGAGCTCAGAGACAGAATTGTGGCAAGGCACAGATCTGGCCAAGGTTACAAAAAATTTCTGCTGCACATAAGGTTCCTAATTGCACAGTGGCCTCCATAATCCTTAAATGGAAGACGTTTGGGATGACCAGAGCTGGCCGTCCGGCCAAACTGAGCTATCGGGACAGAAGAGTCTTGGTGAGAGAGGTAAAGAAGAACCCAAAGATCACTGTGGCTGAGCTCCAGAGATGCAGTCGGGAGATGGGAGAAAGTTGTAGAAAGTCAACCATCATTGCAGCCCTCCACCAGTCGGGGCTTTATGGCAGAGTGGCCTGACGGAAGCCTCTCCTCAGTGCAAGACACATGAAAGCCCGCATGGAGTTTGCTAAAAACACCTGAAGGACTCCAAGATGGTGGGAAATAAGATTCTCTGGTCTGATGAGACCAAGATAGAACTTTTTGGCCTTAATTCTAAGCGGTATGTGTAGAGAAAACCAGGCACTGCTCATCACGTGTCCAATACAGTCCCAACAGTGAAGCATGGTGCTAACAGAATCATGCTGTGGGGGTTTTTTTTCAGCTGCAGGGACAGGCCGACTGGTTGCAATCGAGGGAAAGATGAATGCGGCCAAGTATAGGGATATCCTGGACAAAAACCTTCTCCAGAGTGCTCATGACCTCAGACTGGGCCGAAGGTTTACTTTCCAACAAGACAATGACCCTAAGCACACCGCTAAAAAAATGAAGGAGCGGCTTCACAACAACTCCGTGACTGTTCTTGAATGGCCCAGCCAGAGCCCCGACTTAAACCCAATTGAGCATCTCTGGAGAGACCTAAAAATGGCTGTCCACCAACGTTTACCATCCAACCTGACAGAACTGGAGAGGATCTGCAAGGAGGAATGGCAGAGGATCCCCAAATCCAGGTTTGAAAAACTTGTTGCATCTTTCCCAAAAAGACCCATGGCTGTATTAGATCAAAAGGGTGCTTCTACTAAATACTGAGCAAAGGGTCTGAATACTTAGGACCATGTAATATTTCAGTTTTTCTTTTTTAATAAATCTGCAAAAATGTCAACAATTCTGTGTTTTTCTGTCAATATGGGGTGCTGTTTGTACATTAATGAGGAAAAAAATGAACTTAAATGATTTTAGCAAATGGCTGCAATATAACAGAGTGAAAAATGTAAGGGGGTCTGAATACTTTCCGTCCCCACTGTATATATATATATATATATATATATATATATATATGTAAAATTAAAAAGTTAGGCTGCTGTAAATGGCCTGAAAGTAAATGCTTCTTTTTTTTCTAATAAATAGTTAATGGCAATGCTTGCCTCCCATCCTTTCCCAGAAAACTGTGTGCTTGAAATATACATTCATTATTCATGGGACTTTCCTGGAAAAAAAAAATCTCTACTGTCAATAGAGAGTGTGCTTTTGTTTAATTCATAACTGCCCCTACCTCAACAGTAAACAAAAAAGGAACAGTATTAAGTACTTTTACATAATCCAATCTAAATAAATATTACATACATGTCAGTGACTTTATTAGAACAGGATAACAATCACAAATATTTGTTGTCTACATGAGACAGTCTCTTCTGGCACCATGTACTCTAACTGACTCCAACTGACTCCAGCTACATAAATATGCTATAAGCATGGAGATGCGGCCACTCTGTGCACCATGTTGTGCAGTATGAGTAGAGATAAGCAAACTTCCAGAAATACGTGATGCTGACAATTAACCCTCATTGACCTCTGATCTAACTTACACCCGAATTTGGAATTACATTCAGAAAACAATATTATATTTTTTGTTCAGCTAGTCACATCAGCATTATCAAGATCAACATTTTGGCCTGGATGGTAGTAGATTAATTTCTGAAAATATATTTTGTTTTTTAAGAATTGCTGTTCCTGAGATTGATTGGAGCACAGCTAAACACTTTGAATCATGTAGGGAGGCAAATAAGGAAAAAAAAAGGACATTTTTAAGGAATATTTTTACAGGTACAGCAGCGAAACATCAAAGTATCAAGAGCTGTGAAAAACTACCAACTCTCAAATGAGCAGAGAGCGAGAATGAGAGGCCCATGATTTAAAAAGTATATTTTTCTTAAAAAGTGAAATATTTTTTATAGGATGGCACAATGCTACAAACAAAAAAATCACTGATTTCCAATTGTTGGAAACTATTAAGCTTTGCCCAGACAGAAATATTGGAAATATAATTTTTTTTTTACCATTAACTCCGAATCAGGAGTCATTTGGGGATCTATGAAGCATCAAGCCAGATATAAGCAGATGAATAACCAGTTGTGGACCCTGGACATACTACACATGCACTTTATCATAGTACACAGGCCAGAAAGATCAGTATACTTACCTATTTTCAGGCCACTCCATTCCAGTTACATAATCTCCCCTGTGTCAGCCACGGCCTGCTACAGGGATGAGGAGAGAGTGCTCGATAATGGCTGTAATGCTTGATGTCACCCATAGACTTACTATGGCCCACCTGTCGTGGGCGCTCCCTCCTCTCCCCTGAAGACACCACTAGCTGACACAGGGGAGCATATCACGTGACCGGGCCAGAGTGCCATGAAAATATACTGTATACTGAAAGTAAAAGTATACTGATCTTCAGTTAGGTTAGTTAGTATAGGTGTTAGGAGTTGGGGGGGGGGGGGCGGGAGGAGCAATTTTAAGATTAGTTAGGTATATGCCAGAATGCGACTTTAAGTCTGAAGAAAAACATTTCAGATTTGGAATTTATTTGACAATTGTTTAGTGTTCCTAACAGTATTTTTTTTTTTTAATTTAAAAAGTATACAGTATCTCACAAAAGTGAGTTCACCCCTCACATTTTTGTAAATATTATAACTTTTCATGTGACAACACTGAACAAATTACACTTTGCTACAATGTAAAGTAATGAGTGTACAACTTGTATAACAGTGTAAATTTGCTGTCCCCTCAAAGTAACTCAACACACAGCCATTAATGTCTAAACCGGTGGAAACAAAAGTGAGCACACCCCTAAGTGAAAATGTCCAAATTGGGCCCAAAGTGTCAATATGTTGTGAGGCTACCATTGTTTTCCAGCACTGCCTTAACCCTTCTTGGGCATGGAGTTCACTAGAGCTTCACAGATTGCCACTGGAGTCCCCTTCTACTCCTTCATGATGACTAGGGATCGGCTATCTGTTCGAGTCGAACATGAGTTTGACTTGAACATTGGCTGTTCACCCGTTCGCCGAACAACATACAATTTGGGGTGTTCCTGGCAAATTCGAAAAGCCGTGGAGCACTCTTTAAAATTCTATGGGAGAAATCTAAAGTGCTAATTTTAGAGGTTAATATGCAAGTTATTGTCATAAAAAGTGTTTGGGGACCTGGGTCCTGCCCCAGGGGACATGTATCAATGCAAAAAAAAGTTTTAAATTAGGAAGTTTTTTCAGGAGCAGTGATTTTAATAATGCTTAAAGTAAAACAATAAAAGTGAAATATTCCTTTAAATTTTGTACCTGGGGGGTGTCTATAGTATGCCGGTAAAGTAGCGCATGTTTGATGACATTTCTAAAGGAAAAAAAAGTCATTTAAAAGTGCTAGCGTTAGTGTCGGCTATTAATGAATTGTCGGTCCTGACAATACACATAAAAGTCATTGAAAGTCATTGAAAAATAAAAAAAAAATAAAATGCGTGGGTGTCCCCCAAAATTCCATTACCAGGCTCTTCAGGTCTGGTATGAATATTAAGGGGAACTCCGCGCCAAAATAAAAAAATGGCGTGGGGTTCCCCCAAAAATCCACACCAGACCCTTATCTGAGCACGCAACCTGGCAAGCTGCAGGAAAAGAGGGGGGGATGAGAGCGCCCCCCTCCTGAACTATACCAGGCCCCATGCCCTCAACATGAGGAGGATGTCCCCATGTTGATGGGGACAAGAGCCTTACCCCCTCAACCCTTGCCCGGTGGTTATGTGGGTCTGTGGGAGGGGGGCTTATCGGAATCTGGAAGCCCCCGTTAACAAAGCAGGATTCCCGTTGCATCAGGGGGGGGCAGGGTCATCTGTACATGTCACTGGGAAACCCCGGCATTTCTCCTTGTCAGAGGGGGATGGGGTCACGTGATGGGTGGCCCCGTCCTCAGCTACATAAGAGCTGTCAAGCTAGCGCCGTGTCACTGGCTGGGTGCCTCCAGTGGAGGCAGGATCCTGTGCATATAGTAAAACAAAGGATTCGCCCTGGTACTTTAAATGAAGTGGGTACCGGTTCCGCCAGTAAACATAACAGTAGTAAATACAGTATATGGTTTATTCAAGTAAAATTGTTTACATGCATAGATAACCCCAACAGTTGCCAAAAAAAAAATATATAAAACAAGAAATATTGGTACATGGATGTAATAGCAGTCATAGTACACGAGCATCATACTACCTGACTAGTTTCGCGAGATCTAGCTCGCTCTTCAGGGGTGGATGTGTGTAACATTGTACCTAAGATAAAAAAGTATATAGTTGGCAAAATGGCACAGTATTAGTTATAAAGGCACAGGGTAGGAGGGGTTGTGGGTCCCCATACTCACCACTGAGCTTGACCATGGCTACAGGTGTGCGGCTCCAAGATAGCGGCAGCAGGTGCCTCACCAGGGAGCTGAGGGGGTGAAGTCAGATGGGACCCCACCAGGGGCCAAACGGCCAGCAGGCATGGCATAGGTGTAGTGATCTTAATGGTAAAAGTATGTGGCGCTCATCTAGATGTACCATTCACAATGATAAATCAATTGCAAAGTAGCTAGAAAAAAACTGAGTACTACCTTATCATAACAAATATATGTTGCCTATAGGTGATACAGCAACACATACATACTACGAGGGAATAAGTATAGCCAATATGTCTGTTATATTCACATAAATGATATGCTGCAGTGCATACTCCAACCTTCTCATGTGGAGGAAATGACTAAACAAATCTCAAGTGTTTAAATACTAGTGGTTGGTCTGGATAAACTGTAACTAAAAATCACCTGTGTAAAGTATTTCTATAAACTTAGTGAATGAAAATTGGTCACAAAAATGATGATGAAAAAATCTTGACATAAATTAAACTTCATAAATAAATACAATGTACATAATAGTCCACACTATTAGGTGATTGAGTGAAAAACAAAGTGACAAAAATACGCATATAAAAATAGTGATCATTAAAATTGGGACACACTTTAATATCCCTTCCCAATTTTAATGATCACTATTTTTATATGCGTATTTTTGTCACTTTGTTTTTCACTCAATCACCTAATAGTGTGGACTATTATGTACATTGTATTTATTTATGAAGTTTAATTTATGTCAAGATTTTTTCATCATCATTTTTGTGACCAATTTTCATTCACTAAGTTTATAGAAATACTTTACACAGGTGATTTTTAGTTACGGTTTATCCAGACCAACCACTAGTATTTAAACACTTGAGATTTGTTTAGTTATTTCCTCCACATGAGAAGGTTGGAGTATGCACTGCAGCATATCATTTATGTGAATATAACAGACATATTGGCTATACTTATTCCCTCGTAGTATGTATGTGTTGCTGTATCACCTATAGGCAACATATATTTGTTATGATAAGGTAGTACTCAGTTTTTTTCTAGTTACTTTGCAATTGATTTATCATTGTGAATGGTACATCTAGATGAGCGCCACATACTTTTACCATTAAGACATTGTACATTAGGGTGGGTGAGAACACCCCTTATGTTGGCAGCTGTTCTAATTTTGCTACCATTGTCCATTAAGCTGTGGAATTGTGGTTTTGCGCACTTGTTCTTTGCTATTATAGATGTAGTGATGTAACCCTAGAGACCTCGTTAGTTCATAAAGAGTGTAGGCTGTAAACATAAGTATGTTTGTCAGGCATCTAAAGTAATAAAGTAGAATCTATAAGTACTAGCATGAAGATATATATGCATGAAATGAGAGGCCTGGACCCAAAGATGGTAGGAAACATGGAGATGGTAGGAAACATAGGATAACAGAGGGATACTAACAGGTGCAAAGATAGAAAAGAAAAGGAAGTGAAAAAGGTGGACTGTGATTGTGAAATAGTAGGGTAGTGATGTATCCCTAAAAACCTCATTAGTCCATAAAGATTATAGGCTATAAACATGAGTATGTTTGTCAGGCATCTAAAGTAGTAAAATCAATGAGTATTCACATACAGATATGTATATATAAGTAAAAGGCCTGGGCCACAGATGGTAGGGACATGGAGATGGTGGAAAACATAGGATAGCAGAGGGATACTAATAAGTGACAAGATGAAAAAGATGGAGAGGAAAGAGGGGTGAATTGTGATAGTGTCGTGAGATGTGTGATATCAAAAATAAATAAAAATAAGTGCTCAAAAAATAAATAAAAATGAATAAAATAAATAAAGCTATGTATGAGGTATGCAAGTATGCCTAAATGTAACAAGTATCAAAAGGTGAAGATGGTAAATACCTGAGTGTGGTGAATATCTTGAATATAAGAGTAATGAGACACAGCAGGCAACCTCCACAGCTGTGTATGTCCTCAATGAAGAGTGAAATTAAAATGCAAGCCATGCCTGACAGGATCCTGTGCATGTTCCTCGCTGGAGTCGCTAGAGATCATCCATCGCTGGAGATCATCCTTTACTGGAGATCGAGAATTGGATTACATTGCTGGAGTAGGAGCATGGATTTATTGGATTACATCGCTGGAATCTCTTTTTTATTTTTTATTTTTTAATTTTTAATAAAGGACTTGTCCCAAGCCATCTCCTGTGGTTTTTTTAACATTTTGACACTTTTTTTTGTGAAATGGTAGGGGTACAATGTACCCCTTACCAATTCACATGGGGGGCCGGGATCTTGGTGTCCCCTTTGTTAAAGGGGGCTTCCAGATTCCAATAAGCCCCCCACCCGCAGACCCCCATAACCACTGGCAAGGGTTGTGGAGATGAGGCCCTTGTCCCAATCAACATGGGGACATCCTCCCCATGTTGAGGGCATGTGGCCTCTCGTCCCCCCCTCTTTTCCTTTGGCCTGCCAGGTTGCATGCTTGGATAAGGGTCTGGTGTGAATTTTTGGTCGAACCCCACACCATTTTTTTTTTATTTTGGCACGGAGTTCCCCTTGGTATGGATTTTTCGGGGGAACCCCACGCCATTTTTTAAAAACATTTTGGCGCGGAGTTCCCCTTAACACCCATACCAGACCTGAAGGGCATACTATAGACACCCCCCAGGTATGAAATTTAAAGGAATAGTTCACTTTTATTGTTTCACTTTAAGCATTATTAAAATTATTAAAAGACGGACGTTTTTAAAACTTCTTTTTGCATTGATACATGTCCTCTGGGGCAGGACCCAGGTCCCCAAACACTTTTTATGACAATAACTTGCATATTAACCTTTAAAATTAGCACTTTTGATTTTTCATGTTCGTGTCCCATAGACTTTAACGGTGTCCGCAGGTTCGAACAAATTTTTTGCCTGTTCGCATGTTCTGGATGCAAACCGAACAGGGGGGTGTTCGGCCCATCCCTAATGACGACATTACAGAGCTGGTGGATGTTAGAGACCTTGCGCTCCTACACTTTCCATTAGAGGATGCCCCACAGATGCTCAATAGGGTTTAGGTCTGGAGACATGCTTGGCCAGTCCATCACCTTTACCCTCAGCTTCTTTAATAAGGCAGTGGTCGTCTTGGAGGTGCATTTGGGGTCATTATCATGTTGGAATATTGCCCTGCGGCCCAGTCTCCGAAGGGAGGGATCATGCTCTGCCTTAGTATGTCACAGTACATGTTGACATTCATTGAACTGTAGCTCCCCAGTGCCGGCAGCAATCATGCAGCCCCAGACCATGACACTCTCACCACTATGCTTGACTGTAGACAAGACACACTTGTCTTTGTACTCCTCACCTAGTTTCGGCCACACATGCTTGACACCATCTGAACCAAATAAGTTTATCTTGGTCTCATCAGACCACAGGACATGGTTCCAGTAATCCATGTCCTTAGTCTGTTTGTCTTCAGCAAACTGTTTGCAGGCTTTCATGTGCATCATCTTTAAAAGAGGCTTCCTTCTGGGACAACAGCAATGAAGACCACTTTGATGCAACGTGCGGTGTATGGTCTGAGCACTGACAGGCTGACCTCCCACCCCTTCAACCTCTGCAGCAATGCTGGCAGCACTCTTATGTCTATTTCCCAAAGACAACCTCTGGATATGACGCTGAGCATGTGGACACAACTTCTTTGGTTGACCATGGCGGGGCCTGTTCTGAGTGGAACCTGTCCTGTTAAACCGATGTATGGTCTTGGCCACCATGCTGCAGCTCAGTTTCAGGGTCTTGGCAATCATCTTATAGCCTAGGCCATCTTTATGTAGAGCAACACATTTTTTTATCAGATCTTCAGAGAGTTCTTTGCCATGAGGTGCCATTTTGAACTTCCAGTGACCAGTATGAGAGAGTGAGAGAGATAACACCAAATTTAACACACTTGCTCCCCATTCACACCTGAGACCTTGTAACACTAATGAGTCACATGATACTGGGTAGGGAAAATGGCTAATGGTGTACTACTCACTTTTGTTGCCAGCGGTTTAGACATTAGTGGCTGTGTGTTGAGTTATTTTGAGGGGACAGCAAATTTACACTGTTATACAAGCTGTACACTCACTACTTTACATTGTAGCAAAGTGTCATTTTTTCAGTGTTATCACATGAAAAGATATAATAAAATATTTACAAAAATGTGAGGGGTGTACTCACTTTTGTGAGATACTGTATGTGTATGTGACAAATCGCATGACATGCAAGCTTTTTGAGTGTTTAGTATCACCTACAATGTAATATCCAATGACAGTAGCAGTTCCATGCTCAGCTTTATAGATTCTCTGAAGAGAAGATAGATTATCTGCAGAGGAATATTATTTTAGATGACAATAAGTTTGTGTATAGAATGCTGCCAAGTCAGATATTACAGCGGAGATATATATTCTCTGTTGTAGCCAACACAATGTGAATGTTACAGCAGAATCCAATATCTGTTCATTATTGTGGATGTCCTTTTCTGTGCCATATTTGCATATTGGGCCTCCACTGCCAAGTTGGAAATCTAGATAGTCTGATATTACTGTGTACCTGGGATGAGTTGCCATATTTGTAGTCATTTTAGTTTTCTTTAAACATAGTATTTTATTCACTTATCAGATTATCAACAGCCTTTTATGCTTCTCCCTTGTACCATTTAAGTTTTAAACCATTAATTGGAAATTAAAGTTGATTTATCGCATCACTACAAGGTGACTTTCAGGTATTCCTGATAGGCTGTAAAATGAACACAGTCACATACATTAAGATATGTAAGACAAAGAGGTATGCAACAACATTAAATGGCAAATAGAGAATTTTCATTCTGATTGCTACAAGGAAAACAATATGAAAAGTATTTCCATAGATCATCAAGGTTAATTAGATAGACACCAATGTCATATGTTGAAAAGTCAGAACTGAATGAAGTCACAGATTTAAAATTGTCAATGCTGAAGCACTGCCATTACTATGTTTGAAACAGGGCAATATAATTGGAAATAAACAGTAAGGCTCCATAGGTGATAAATGGAACCTCTGGAGTTTTCTTAAGAAACCTGTACTCAGCAGTCTGCCTGTCCTGCTGAACGACTTTTGTAGGGATTCATGCATGCAATTAAGTAGGCTTTTGTCCTTGCCTCTATTCAGTGTGCTGTCAAAACAGTCTCTTCAGTTGAATATGTATTCTTTATATCTTCATAATGACGATGTCACAGCAGGATGGCAGTTCTGACATTTGCACACTGTGTATGTATGTTTTATATGGAATAAAAGAAACACTTTGTTTTGAAAAATGAAAATAGAAGCTCCACTGGGCATTATCAGCCTGATTTAGAATGCAAGCTCTGCCCCAAGTAAAGCACCCAAAATAAGCATTAGATCAAATGTAATCTTTGTTACTGTGTATAAATGAGCCAATAAATGTCCTAAGAATTTGGTGGACCTAACAAACTGGCCTTTTACTCCCCTCTGTAAAACAGAGCAATACTTACAGTAGGCATTGCCAGTCTTTCTTGCTTGCAGTACAAAGCACCCATAGGTGCCCCCCGTGCTGTAACTGTGCTGGGCATACACTATATTGTCAAAAGTATTGGGACACCTGCCTTTACACACATATGAACTTTAATGACACCCCAGTCTTAGTCCGTAGGGTTCAATTTTGAGTTGGCCCACCCTTTTTAGCTATAACAGCTTCAACTCTTCTGGGAAGGCTGTCCACGAGGTTTAGGAGTGTGTCTATGGGAATGTGTGACCATTGTAACAGAAGCACATTTGTGAGATCAAGCCCTGATGATGGACGAGAAGCCTGGCTCCGCTGTAATTCATCCCAAAGATGTTCTGTCGGGTTGAGGTCAGGACTCTGTGCAGGCCAGTTAAGTTCCTCCACCCCAAATTCACTCATCCATGTCATTATGGACCTTGCTTTGTGCACCGGTCCAAATCATTTGGTGGAGGGGGGATTATGGTGTCGGGCTGCTTTTCGGGGGTTGTGCTTGGCCCCTTAATTCCAGTGAAGGGAACTCTTAAGGCAGGGGTAGGCAACCTTGGCCCTCCAGCTGTAGTGAAACTACAAGTCCCATCAGGCCACGGCCTCTAAGAGTCATGCCTGTGATTGTCAGGGTTTTGCAATATCTCATGGGACTTGTAGTTTCAAAACAGCTGGAGGGCCGAGGTTGCCTACCCCTTTCTTAAGGCATCAGCATACCAAGACATTTTGGACAATTTCATGCTCCCAACTTTGTGGGAACAGTTTAGGGATGGCCCCTTCCTGTTTCAACATGACTGCGCACCAGTGGACAAACAAGGTCCATAAAGACAGGGATGAGAGAGTCTGGGGTGGAGGACCTTGACTGGAGTGGAGACTGCGAGACAGGCCTTCTCATCCAACATCAGGGCTTGACCTCACAAATGCGCTTCTGGAAGAATGGTCAAACATTCCCATAGACACACTCCTAAACCCTGTGGACAGCCTTCCCAGAAGAGTTGAAACTGGTATAGCTGCAATGGGTGGGCTAACTCACTATTGAACCCTATAGGCTAAGACTGGGATGCCATTAAATTTCATGCGTTCAGGTGTCCCAATACTTTAGACAATATAGTGTATGTCCAGCACAGTTACAGCACGGGGGCACCTATGGGTGTTTTATACACAATATTGTGTATATCAAAACACCTTAGACAAATTATTATCTTTTCTTTTCTACCTGATGTAATATTCGACTGCATTTTCTTAACAGAAAAACCTGCAGTTTAAAAGAGGAATAAACTATCATGTATTGTTTTTACCTATAGATAAGCCTATATTAAGACTTACCTATAGGTACTGTAAATATCTCTTAAACGTGTGCCATTTAGGAGATATTCACTGTATATGCAGCCGTTTACGTAATTGGTGCATGCGCTCTGAAGGATCGGCCACCCATGCCGTTTCTTCAGAAGCCTGTGCCGTGACCGTGACTGCGCGCATGCATGGGAGTGACATCACTCAGCTCCGGCCAGTCACACAGCCAAAGTCAGCGGACCTAAAAGGAAGACAGGCGAAGATGGATGCGGCCTCCAGCGAGGACGACGAGGGCTTTGTTTACAGGTAAGTTTAACATAATGTGCTAGTATGTAATGCATACTAGCACATCATGCCTTTACTTTTGCGGGTCAGAAAAAAAGAAGAAACGGTGCTTTACTCACCTTTACCTTTTTAACCCTTGAGCTTTGCTTTGGGAATTTCTGACCAGACAATAATTAAAATAGCTGCTTTTAAATTAGTGTAGCCAGTAGTAGTTTTAAATAGAGATATGTATTTTTGATTTATAAAATCTTGATTATGCAATGGGTAGTTTAAAATACATTTTCCTCAAATTCTAATGTAAGAAAAGCCCTAACATGCTTCCTATATATTTTATTTATTTTGACATTGAAGATAAGGATGATGATGATGAAAATTATTGTTTGCACTGCAATATTTCTCAATAAATAAGAACTTTTGGGAAATTTACCTTTTTTGTATTATTCCTACAAAACTGAAATGTTTCCTACATTGTGAGTAGACATAAAGATTTTTCCTAATTTTTATTGCTGTAGCACTACCTCTAATGTCATATGTAAGAAAAAAGTTATGGGCAGTCATCAAGGGAATGCAAAATCTCCACAATAAAAACTAATGTTGTGACTGATATATATGTTTATGGATATTGTGTAGCAAAAAAGTAAGCCAAACATTTATTACTGCTTGCAGAGGCGGCTCTAGGCTTTGTGAGGCCTTAGGCAAATCTGAGACATGAGGCCCCACTCACGCCCATAATGGGAAAAATAATTCAAGTAATAAAAATTAACTGTATATATTGCATATATTACGAGTTTTAAATTCTATGAACTATGAATTCACAGTTTATAGAATTTTCTCTAACCAAGTCTTATTTAATCAAATATATATATATATTACATATATATTATTTATTACACGCATATTTCTGCATTTACATGAAGGTCAATTTAATATAACCCAGCCAGCACAGAGTTCGCCCATATATCAGAGTCTGCAGGATTCCCCCTTACAGTGCAAGGGCAACTCTGATGTAAAGGGGAATGCTGCGGATCATGATCTAAAGGGGGAACCTGATTACCTTATATCAGAGTCCACTGCATTCCCCTTTGCATCACTGTTCACAGAGTTCCAACTTGCATTTAAAATGGGAACTCTAATGTGGAGGGGGCTCTGGAGCACCTTCCGCAGAGTGAGAGAGTGAGAGAGTCGCAGACGTGATACAGAAGATGGTCAGAGACTGCAGACACGATACAGGAGATTTTCAGAGACTGCAGACATGATACAAGAGATGGTCAGAGACTGCAGACACGATACAGGAGATTTTCAGAGACTGCAGACATGATACAAGAGATGGTCAGAGACTGCTGACATGATACAGGAGATGGTCAGAGACTGCTGACATGATACAAGAGATGGTCAGAGACCGTGCAGACATGGTACAAGAGATGGTCAGAGCAGTGCTGGGACAAGGCCATTTGGTGCCCAGGGCGAAGATGGCAAACTGCGCCCCCCCCCCTGTTTTTAATAAAGAATCAATGTCGTTTCAAAACAAGAATATACTTAAAACAATACAAGTTCAATTATGTTTAATGCGATAGAAACAGAGTTCACTCACACATTTTAATATGTATTTTTATTGGAGGCACTTTGAAATAATAATGCAACAAATGTGCTTGTAGAAAGGCCTGGTTAACTGTTTTTTCTGTCAAGGCCCATGTGAACATACTAAAGTTTTCAGTTTTGCATTATTTTGTGTGAGGTAGTGCCCCAATTAGGGATGAGCCAAACACCCCCCTGTTCGGTTCGCACCAGAACATGCGAACAGGAAAAAAGTTCGTTCGAACACGCGAACACCGTTAAAGTCTATGGGACACGAACATGAATAATCAAAAGTGCTAATTTTAAAGGCTAATATGCAAGTTATTGTCATAAAAAGTGTTTGGGGACCTGGGTCCTGCCCCAGGGGACATGGATCAATGCAAAAAAAAGTTTTAAAAATGGCCGTTTTTTCAGGAGCAGTGATTTTAATAATGCTTAAAGTCAAACAATAAAAGTGTAATATCCCTTTAAATTTCGTAGCTGGGGGGTGTCTATAGTATGCCTGTAAAGGGGCGCATGTTTCCCATGTTTAGAACAGTCTGACAACAAAATGACATTTCAAAGGAAAAAAGTAATTTAAAACTACTCGCGGCTATTGCATTGCCGGTCCGACAATACACATAAAAGTTCATTGATAAAAACGGCATGGGAATTCCCCACAGGTGAACCCCAGCCAAAATGAAAAAAAAAAAAATGACGTAAGGGGCCCCACCAAATTTCATACCAGACCCTTCAGGTCTGGTATGGATTTTAAGGGGAACCCGCGCCAAAATTTAAAAAAAAAACGGCGTGGGGTCCCCCCAAAGATCCATACCAGACCCTTATCTGAGCACGCAACCTGGCAGGCCGCAGGAAAAGAGGGGGGGACGAGTGAGCGCCCCCCCCTCCTGAACCGTACCAGGCCACATGCCCTCAACATTGGGAGGGTGCTTTGGGGTAGCCCCCCAAAACACCTTGTCCCCATGTTGATGAGGACAAGGGCCTCATCCCCACAACCCTGGCCAGTGGTTGTGGGGGTCTGTGGGCGGGGGGCTTATCGGAATCTGGAAGCCCCCTTTAACAAGGGGACCCCCAGATCCCAGCCCCCCCCTGTGTGAAATGGTAAGGGGATACTTTTCTACCATTTCACTAAAAAACTGTCAAAAATTTTAAAAATGACAAGAGACAGTTTTTGACAATTCCTTTATTTAAATGCTTCTTCTTTCTTCTATCTTCCTACATCTTCTTCTTCTGGTTCTTCTGACTCTTCTGGTTCTTCCTTCAGTGTTCTCGTCCAGCATCTCCTCCGCAGCGTCTTCTATCTTCTTCTCCTCGGGCCGCTCCGCACCCATGGCATGGGGGGAGGCTCCCGCTCTTCTCTTCATCTTCTTCTCTTCTTCATCTTCTTCTCTTCTTCTCTTCTTCTCTTCTTCTCCGGGCCGCTCCGCATCCATGCTGGCATGGAGGGAGGCTCCCGCTGTAGAAGAATATGCTGATAAAGACGGTGATTGTGCCGACCTTCTGGGCAGATTCTTGGCCCCCCATCTGAGGAGGAACCCTTCCGGTGTACAAGCCATCCTGACACTGTCATCCATCTTAAGACAGTACAAGCCTAATTGACTCACCGCCAACGGCCTGTGAGTCCACCAAAGTCGGTAAGAGTATTCCATCCCTTACTCAGATTTGGACTTTTTCTATGATGCTACCCACCTGGGATTCAATTTGGGTCAACCACGTCATACACCATATGGACTAATATATTATGCTTATATTGTTCACTTGGGAGTTATATCTCCCCACTTGCATTGTTGACACTTTTTTCACTACTGATAAGTTTGGATGTTTTATTTAATAATTTTTGATAAATAATTTTTTTTTTTTTTTTTTCCTCTTGTGATGTTTTGTGCTCTTCCTGAAAAGATAGAGCATCTCACTTATTTACAGGTGTGGTGATATTGGATGTTACACCCATATTCACTGCACTATCTAGTATACATATCTTTCATGTTTGGGATCAGATGAGGTCACTTGCTCCTTCAAATGTAAACAGACTTCTTTCTGTCCTATACCTTTACACTTGCTTCTTCACTATAGCGCTACACTTTTATTATTTAGTTTAGGTGGTGGGTCAGGCAGAGACGAGCTGTGTCCTTCATGCTTCTGCCATGCGTCTCTCCTCTTTCCTCCTGCTAGGCGTCCAATAGGATCGCCTGTGCTTTCAGCCAATCAGGTGATGGGTATCAGACCCGTGCTTCAGTGTTAGAAAAACGAATATTCATTTGCTTTTCTTACACACCTGGGTGGGCTCCGAGCGCAATGCTCTGCACTCCGAGTCCATCATGTCTTGAAGCCTATTAGAGCCTCTAGCTCTAATCAGGTGCTTTAGCCGGTTCCTGACCGGCGCACGCTGATGTACGTCGGCAGAATGGCACGGCTGGGCAAATGGGCGTACCTGTACGTCCATTTGAATTCCCCGCCGTGCCATTGCGTGCGCGCCGGCCAGGAGCTCCGTGAGTCGGGTCACGGGTCCCACGGACTCGATCGCCGCTGGGATACCCGTGATCGCCTCACGGAGAGGACGAACGGGGAGATGCTGATGTAAACAGCATCTCCCCGTTCTGCCTAGTGACAAGTGTCACTGATCACAGCTCCCTGTCATCGGGAGCAGTGATCAGAGTAATGACACTGCTAGCCCATCCCCCTACAGTTAGTAATCACTCCCCTAGGACACACTTAACCCCTCCCCGCCCCCTATTGGTTAACCCCTTCACTGCCAGTGTCATTTACACAGTAATCAGTGCATTTTTAATCGCACTGATCGCTGTATAAATGACAATGGTCCCAAAAATGTGTCAAAAATGTCCGACATGTCAGCCATAATGTTGCAGTCACAATAAAAATCGCTGATCGCCGCCATTACTAGTAAAAAAAAAAAAAAAATAATAAAAATGCCATAAAACTATCCCCTGTTTAGTAAACGCTATAACTTTTGCGCAAACTAATCAATAAACGCTTATTGCGATTTTTTTTACCAAATATATGTAGAAGAATACGATCGGCCTAAACTGAGGAAAAAAAATGTTTTTTATATATTTTTGGGGGATATTTATTATAGCAAAATGTAAAAAATAATGCGTTTTTTTTCAAAATTGTCGCACTTATTTTGTTTATAAGAAAAAAATAAAAATCGCAAAGGCGATCAAATACCACCAAAAGAAAGCTCTATTTGTGGGAAAAAAAGGACATCAAATTTGTTTGTGAGCCACGTTGCACGACCGCGCAATTGTCAGTTAAAGCGGTGCAGTGCCGAATCGCAAAAAACGCTCTGGTCAGGAAGGGGGTAAAATCTTCCGGGGCTGAAGCGGTTAAAAAAACACCCACTGCTGTAATTCAGGTGCCTGGTGTCCTGAAAGGGGCCGAATGCCTGAATAGGGGGTGGACGTGACGGCCATGGATAGATTCATGCTATGCATGAATCTATCCATGATACATATAGGGGGGTGGTGTGATAGAGGGGGCAACGCCCTTGCACCCTTGAGCCCAGGTTCACACTAGTGCAATCACAGACCATGCATGAGATTCACACCCACAGTGCGGTGCCAATCACATGTGATGTCTGTGAGATGCGAGTTCAGCCATACAGTTGTATGGCTGAACTCGCATTAGATTCGCAGGAAAAAAAGTGCAGGGACTTTTTTCCCTGCAATGAAATCGGATTGCATGTTCTGACCTATGCGATCCGATTCCTGTGCGAGTTCACACTGTGATCTGTGAACCGATCTGTGGGTGTCATTAACAATGTATTGAAACCCGCAGCGGTTCGCAGAGGGCAGTGTGAACTGCCTGCGGGAGAGATGTGATGCGGGAACCGGCGCTGTAATCGAGCTAGTTCCCACATTGCATCAGTGTCAACCTAGGCTAATGGACAGGCCGCCATTGCAAGAGATGGTCAGAGACTGCAGACATGAATGGGCTGAAACTGCACTGCACTCAGGTCACATGTGAATTGCACACTGCGTTTCTGTGCGATTCATAGTGTGAACCTGCCTTGTGTCTTGGAACCTACACTTTGCTCCACTAACTTGCCTGGTAGGGAGGCACTAGTTTGGGCAGTGGGTGCATTTATCCACATCGCTTGCGGGGTGCCTAGAGCTACCCCCTTTGTGGCAGACAGCATCTGTTTGATTGGGGGGGGGAGGATATGTGCTGGGGGGCTTTGGGAGGGGAGAAGGCAAGTGCTGGGGGGGGTGGATTTTATATCGAAGCCCCCTTGTAGCACCTAAAGTGCCCCCAGCACATATCCTCTCCCCCAAATCACTCCAAGTAAACTCTTTGGTTGCCCCCCCTCCTTCACCCTCTTCTTCATGCTCCCCTCCTCTGCAAGACTCACTTTTAAATTACACAGACCTCAGACCAGCACACTCTCGGTACAGTGGGGAGCCTCCTCCCCTCCTCCTCCTCTGTGCACAGGAAAACATCCCAGCAGGAGGAGGAGGGGCAGGTTCAGTTCGCTCCACTCCGCAGTGCCATGTGTGCCGGCTGCAATGCACAGTGGAGCTTGCGGCATGTGGGAATGGAGACACCCCGCACAAGCCACGGGCATTGCCGGGACTCCGGGAGGAGAATGGATCATATTGCAGGACGGTCCTTGTGAATCATCGAGATTGCGGTATGGGCAAATTAGGCGGCCGCAAGGCCCCTGTGGGAGCGAGGCCTAAGGCGACAGCCTAATTTGCTTAATTAGAGAGCCGCCTCTGACTGCCTGCATGTAACTGTTCTTATATTCCTGACTACTATGCAACTCATCTTCTGGTTAGAAATGAACCCTCATCTACTGCAGTAGTAACTAACAGAGAGAGATGGGCACTAAAAAAGCCAAATGATAAACACATCGGCTATGAACAGTCAACCGGACTCCTTCAAGTTGCAAGAAAATCTTCTCCTCCTTCTTCTGCCTACTACCATGGCTATCCCTGATGGGGTGCCCGCAAAGAAAACTAATACACTTTCTCATTTGATTTTGTGACAACTAAACACTCACCTGTACAATATACTGATGTTGCATTTTCTAACTTTAAGCAGTTAGCTCCTTAATGTTCTATTTGCCAAATTATGGAATATTGTGTACTCTTGTCTGAGATACTGGTGTGAGAGAAATTGTAAACTCTGTACATGCACTCGTTTTTGTATGCTTCGCTTATTTTTTGCACAATGCACTGATATTATTTCAATCATGACCAACCTATTCTATCATGTACTCACATTCCAGACCCTGATAAGGCACTGCTTCAGTTACTCCCTTTTTTATCTTAAAAGTACAATTGCAATATTAATGTGATATCTACGTAAGTCTGGGAATGAAAAAACATTATTGCACCAAATAAAGATAGAACAGGTATTTGGAAAGTTGCTGAATGTATCTTTTTGTGTCTGTTCCCTACTGCAGTATTTATTATTAATTTTGAAGAACCACCATATTAGGATAGGAGTTGTCTATTCATACATTTTTACAAATCACAGCTGCTTCTACTATTCCATCAATGCTGTCCCCACACTGTACACTTGCATTAAAAAAATACCATGGAGGGCTGCCAGGACTTCTCAAAGTGTATCCAAGTGTATGCCACAACTAATGTGTTGCGCATCACCTACAGCTAGGGACATGCTGTTCACGTTTAGGTATATCGTTATTAAGCATGGCAAACAATAGTAATGGTGCACTACTCTGAATGAGCAAGTTGAGCTAAAGCATCAAGTGTTGTGCTTTTCCTCCACATTCTGATTGCAGTAATTCGTCTGTCACCAGTTCCGATGTCAACAACTGCTTATGCATGCTTGCTTTCAGATAGATAAGCATAGCATGGATATCAAACAAAAGGAAGCCTGAGTAATTATGTTTTTGGATATAAAATATAAGATTTTGGCAGTTTGCCCAACTATGGCAGTAGTGAGAAAATGGGATGAAATTATCTAACCATAACTGATACTACATCATTAAAAATGAATTAAAAACAAATTAAAATATTTCACAGAACTGCACTAGGAAATTATTACAATTAAAGTAGAAGTTCACCCTAACACTTAAATCTCAAAATCTACAGGCATCCACAATCTGAGATTAACCTATCCTATCCTACATACCTTTTCGGAAGCCACTCTGGTCCCGCGCTGAGTTGTCAGCAGCGGCTTTACTGTGGAGGTGGATGCAGAGGAGGCAGCGGACAACAGAAGCCCCAAAGTAGCTCTATGGGTGACCTCACTTCTCTGGCATTTCACAACCATTGTTGGCTGTCTCCTGCACAGAGCTTCCACTGCTGAAGACCAGGCCGGGTCGGCTTAAAAAAAGGTATGTATAGCGATTTCTTCTTTACATGGCTAGATAGGTTAGACTTAAGCCCTGTACACACGAGCCAAATGTCGGGAGACAACGGGCGGTTAAAAAAAAATCTGACATTCGGCCTGTGTGTATGTCGTCTGTCCAACAGAAGCCGGCCTTCTGTTTTGACGTGCATGCTGGAAAACCAGCAGCCGACTGACTCCTGATCAGCGCTCTCAGCCAATGGCAGAGAGTGCTGATTGGAGTGTTCTGGTGGGGGGCCTTGTCAGAACAAAAGCATGGTTAGTACAGCGGCTCCGACAGGAGTTGTCTGTTTTTTTGTGCAACCCGCTCAGTTGCACAAAAAAAATAACGAATAGTGTGTACCAGGCTTTAGATTGTGGATGCCTGTAGATTTACAGATTTTAGATTTAGGGTGAACTTCCACTTTAACATTAGTAATAAATTACATCGTATATCTCTGATAATGTGCAACACATAAACCCATAGTGCAGTATGTATTGTTGTTACATAGGATGTCAACAGACATAGATCCCATTCATAATTCAACCAGCCAATGTTTAGCTAACAGAAATATCCCATACATTTAATGGCAGAACAAGGCCTTCGTAGTATCATCACCCTTACTATGCTTACTAACAATCTCAATACCTTAATGTGACTCCAATTATGTTGTCACTAGAAACTTGATAATGTTAAGAGATTGGATAAATTTTGAGGTTGACCCTTCTAGCAGGTATCACAGGCTCAGCCAAGGCATGAAGTCTAAAGTGAAAACTAGGTCTTAACCAAGACAGCTTACAAGGAGTGATGAGCCGGTGACCCTAGTATGCCCCAGGCTCCTTTGCTGAAAGCTGTCAACAGACCATGGCCCACATGATCACCCCACCACAGGGTCATGGAAGCAGAGTGGTTATGATATGGAGACATGGTAGAAATAACAGAAGAATGAAAAATTGTGCACTCTACCAGAGAGAAGGCACAGTACCAAGTGCCACGCAGAAAGACCCCAGGGAGGTAATAACCAAAAAATGCATAAATAATCGAATTTCATTTATTGAAAAAAGTATGACCAAATGACATAAACAATTAGAAAAAAATACTACACCTAACACCATATATAGACAATGTTGTCTGGGGACGAAGACAAACATACACAGAACAGAGCGTATGACACCACCCAAGCATACAAATACACCATTGGGGCACTATTGATGAGTGTAGATGGAAGTAACCGCACCACCAGCCAGGCAGTCCTATCGGATATAATACAGGCAACGAAAACAAAAAAATCCAAAGAACACCAGTCCATAGCTGAAGGGAATGCTGCTAATATGGAACAACCCTAGGGTTGGGAAGAGTGCAAAGGGCTGGAATAACAACTGCGTATTCGCAGACACTGTGGAATCCAATGAACTGTGAATGCCGTGAAAACAACTGAAGCTGCTGTGGTCTGTCAAGTATCCACTGGGAATGGATAATGGATGGATAACCATTCCCAGATGACTGCACAGTAATCAGAGTTTGGTAAGTACAACAGTTCAATGGGCAGAAGTAGTATGTGAATTAGTAACTCACTGTCAGCAGGAGACTGTGAAAGCAGCGCTGTGCAGCACAACTTGAAACACCTGATCGAGGCTCCCATGATCTCTCCTCGTGGCTGTGTTTCAAAACATACCAACTCCAAAGGGAATCACTCACAGAGTATGGAGAGCGGAGAGAGAGCGGAGAGATACTGCTGCTGCACAATATCACCGACTCCGGTTTTCGTGTTCCTGGAGCACAGCCTACACAAGAACACTGCAGGAACATGGGACACAGGAGTTGTTGAATTTCTATTCCCAAAATAATTTTTAAAGTGTTACTAAACCCACAACAGTAAAATCATTCGGTATATGGAGTAAAGCATGCTTGTCATACTCACCGTGGAACCTAAGGGGTTAATCATCCGCATTGTGTAAAAAGGCTGCACATGCTCAGTTGTGTGTATTGCTAAAGAGTTTTTTTTCCTTGGAAGGGTGCATGTGATCAGCACAGGACCAATCAGCACTATCCAGACAGAGGGTCAGGGGTCCTGCAGCCTCATAGGATAGTTAGAGTAGAATGAAAACTCCTCCTACACGCTTTAACCAGACACTGATAGAAATCACAAGACTGCTATATACTGCTGATGAAAAAGGTATTTAGATGTTTATATTTACTAAATTAATTGCATTTCCATGTTCTGTGTACTGTGGGAGACCAGCTATAGTGAATGCAGGGTCTTGGGTTTAGTAACACTTTAACTAAAACACATCCATCAGTTATATTACCTATTGTTTACACCTTCTTGTAAAAGACTATACTTTGTTCAGAATAAATCCTTTCTGATCATCAGTTGATGTATTCTGCAGCTCAGCGTTCAGGTATCTAAGCATTGCTAAGAGTGGGTGGGGAGATTGACATAAATAGGGTCCTTACATTGATTCCAGCCTCTCTGCTCTACTTACAGGTAAACTGAGATCATTTACAAGCTGCAGTACTGCAGAATTCAACCATGACATGGGCTGCTGCAGAAATATGCAGGAACTCCTTTAGGTGCTTGGAACAGCTTTTCTCCCTTTACTGCAGAGACAAAAATGTGACTGAAAATGGGGACACAGACAGCATTTAAAGCCTGGCAGGAGTTTAAACCTTCCCTCATTCTGAGTTTGGACATATTCTGTGTAAAATGTATTCTGAGGGGGGAAAAGCACATATTTGTTGGGTGGCATTGATGCCTCCTAACATGTGGGTACATGAAGCATAGTACAACATAAAGGCTACAGTCATTCACATAGAAATGAGGCAATAAAAAATGGACTCTTGAGATTGAGGTTTGGGTTTGTCGCTATCATGGGTTCAAGGCAAGTTCTACAAGTTTGAAATTTGGGGTCCATGAAAATTGTTGTGCAGATTCACCCAGGGGAATATTTTAAACCATAACACATACCTTTGAACTATGGCCAGTAGGCTTAAAAGGGCCCAATAAGGGGCCTTTGGATAAGCCAGTCCCCTTACTACAAATGTGGGGCATAGAGCAGCCATAGTGTCAGTAAATTGGAAGCTGACAAACTGCACAGGGAGACATTAAGGTCAGTTAGGAAACTGTACTTTTAGTTCTGATTGCCAGCTATTTGGCAATCAACTCGTTTCCAGATTTTTTGATGTTTTTATTATTGGGAGCTTTGTCTTTCAGTTAAATTTTTTGATGATTTGAGGTCAGCTGTCACTTTTTATCTGCTGTCTCAAAACCCAAGCTTATGAGGCAAAAAAAAGGTAAAATCAGTGCAGAATCCTTTAATAATTCCAACCATGAAAAGAAGTTGAACACTTCCAGACTTGCTGGTTGAAAGCTGAACAGTGGGAACCGTGAGTGGAGAGTGTGAACAAGTTTTGCTTTTGACTGCTGGTGATTGCTGTGTTGCATTTTTAGTTTTTTTGGGGGGGGTTTTCCTCGCAGCTTTTTTAACACCTTGGCTGTCACTTTTTAAAAGAAGGGGGGTGGAGGCGCCAACTCTGATGATTCTATCATATCATTAAGTATTATGCCCTGTACACACGGTCGGACTTTGTTCGGACATTCCGACAACAAAATCCTAGGATTTTTTCCGACGGATGTTGGCTCAAACTTGTCTTGCATACACACGGTCACACAAAGTTGTCGGAAAATCCGATCGTTCCAAACGCGGTGACGTAAAACACGTACGTCGGGACTATAAACGGGGCAGTGGCCAATAGCTTTTGTCTCTTTATTTATTCTGAGCATGCGTGGCACTTTGTGCGTCGGATTGGTGTACACACGATCGGAATTTCCGACAACGGATTTTGTTGTCGGAAAATTTTATATCCTGCTCTCAAACTTTGTGTGTCGGAAAATCCGATGGAAAATGTCCGATGGAGCCCACACACGGTCGGAATGTCCGACAACACGCTCCGATCGGACATTTTCCATCGGAAAATCCGACCGTGTGTACGGGGCATTAGTGTAATATATACACTTACTGGTTCACGAGGTGGGGATGCCCATCAGGGGTAGAGATGTCCTGGGGTGTGCTGGTGCTGTACTGCAGGCTCAGGTGGCATTCCTTCGGCTGTAGAGATGTTTAATCCTGGCCACAGGCTGTTCTGCGATATCCACTGTATGGAAAGCTCCACGCTAACCACTCTGGAACGCGTAAGCGGAAGTGACGTCACCAGTGCGTGGTGGGCATCCAGACAAAAAATGAGGAATGTACAGGCTACGCACTTGGGGCTCACAGCTCCTTCTACTGGCCTGTTTGCTCTCAGGAGGAGAGCAACTTAAATACATGGGCGGGAGATCTGGCTTAAAACATATGGGCAGGAGGTCCGCGACTGTGGAACCATAACAGCCATAACATTTTTACAAAAAAATAAAGACAAAAAGAGGGATGAATTAAAGATCAATTGTTTATTACAAAACGTGAACAATAAATGTGAAATAGTATTGAGAAATAAAAATAAAAATATAAGGGAAAAAAGGTTAAAAAATGAAAAAAATTAGTTTTCTTATTGAATGATTAAAAATGCTTTAAAATGCAAAATGGATTAGTAAGCAACGGGACACATTACTTCTGGATAAGGTCAGAAAGAAGGGGGAGGGGAAATTAAGAAATGAGTTTTAATGGGACCAGGAGTTACTTACTAAGCACGTGGGGGGGGGGGCTTCATCCCCCAAGTGACTCCATGTCCTAAGGTAAGTTAAAAGGTGACCACGGAGAGATTCTTTCACTGTAAGAAACCAAAAAAGAGTATATGGCAATTGAAAAAGGGGTGGGGGGGGTGGGAAATGAACTACAGTAAAGAATGTGTCTCTATTTCTTCATTGAGTCCCCCGGGCGAGAGAGTGCCCAATGAATATATCCAGTAGGTCTCCTGCTGACATAAGCCTTTAAAACGTTCTGCAGCAGGAAGACCTCTTTGAATGGCCTCTATGACCCAGACTCTGAGGCCCATGGTGGATTTGTGATGTTCCTTCAGAAAATGAAGAGGGACACTATGTTTGTCCCAACCTTTCTCTATAAAGCGCCTATGTTCGCCAAAGCGTTGGCGTAAGGTGCATATGGTCCTGCCCACATAAAAGTGGTCACATGGGCAGGTCAAGCAGTACACTAGGTACTCACTTGAACAATTGTGACATTCCTTTATGGTATATGTTTTACCTTTGACGGTAAAGTTTTTTTGACCATGATCAACAAATTTACAGGTAAGACATAATTTTTTCTTACATTGATACATTCCCACTAATGGGATTAGGGGAATATGTGAAACCGGAGTTGATGGAACATTTCGGATTTTGCTAGGTGCTATTTTACTCTTTATATTTTCTGTTTTGCGATAGGGAACCTTGGGTTGTTGGGTAAGGGAAGAACCTAGAAACGGGTCTCTAAGCAGGATGCAGCAATGTTTGGCTATGATATTCTCCATTTTTTTATGACGTCATGAAATTGGGTTGTGAATCGTGTTGGTTGTAGGTCATCTGATGTTTTTGCCTTTGATGTGGGTTTTTTGTCTGTTGAAGAAAAGCTTCTTGAACCAGGTTTGGTGGGTATCCTTTGTCCTGGAATTTTTCTGAGAGGAGTTTACCTTGTGTGTGGTAATCTTCATCTTTTGTGTACTTTTGCCGAAATTCTATGGCATTGACTCCTAGGTATATTTTTGATCCACCTTGGATGGTGACAGCTTTGGTAGTGGATATAAGAGTTTTCAGCGGTTGGTTTGATAAAGTTTGTGGCATGTATTTGGGATTCACTGTGAAAGTGTTCTAAGTCTAAAAAGACTAGTTTGTTAGGGTCTTTGACATGAGTGAAAGATAGCCCTAGAGAATTGTGGTTGCAGTGCTTGACAAAGGACTCTACACTCTCTTTTGTGCCATCCCAGATCATTACAATATCATCGATATAGCATCCGTAGTATATCATTTGGGCAGCAAAGGGGTTGTTGTGTGAGATGTACTATAATTCCCAATAGCCCATAGTCAAGTTTACCTAACTTGGGGCAAAATTGGCACCCATAGCAGTACCTTGGGACTGTAGATAAAAGGTATGATCAAACTCAAAATAATTGTGTTCTAAACAAAATTGTGTGGCCTCCAAAATGTACTGTGCCTGTCTGGGATTAATAAGAGGGTCCTCAGAGAGTAAATGTTCTACTGCTCTGAGGCCTATTGCGTGGGGAATGGAAGTATATAGGGATGTGACATCCAAGGACACCCACTGGTAGGTGGGTTCCCAGGTGTAAAAGAAAAGCATTTCCAGTAAATGAGTACTATCTCTAATGTATGATGGGAGGTTTTGTGCAAGAAGTTGAAGGAAAGGGTCTATGTACATAGAGAAGCCGCTGGTGATACTTTTCATAGCAGCTACTATGGGACGGCCTGGTGGATTAAACTGGTCCTTATGAATTTTTGGTAAATGATAAAAGTAGGGGGGTTTCGGAAACTTTTGACAAGGAATGACAGTTCTGCTTTAGAGATGATATTCTCTTCTAGGGCTCTGTTGGCTAGTCTTGTTGCTTCCAGGGTGAATTCTGGTAATGGATCATGCATAAGTTTGGAGTAGGTATTAGTATCGGATAACATCCTATTCTGCCATGTAGTCTGAACAATTCTGGACTACAATGCCACCTCCCTTGTCTGCTGCCTTTGTGATAATGTTATGATTGTTGGTTAACCCATCAAGTGCCTTTTGTTCTGCTTTGGAGAGATTGGAGTTCTTCTTTGGAGCTGATTTACACATTTGAATTAAATCAGTATACATAACTTGGTAAAATGTTTGTAAATAGGTGCCTTTTTATGTACTGGGTTGAAAATGGACTTAGGTTTGAAATTTGTATGTTGAATCTGGGGGAGGGGGATGTTTGACAATGTTGAGTGAATTCCATATCTGCAAAGGGATTTTCTGTATAGGATTCGTCTGGGTCCATGATGGTAGAGGAATCCATATCTGCCCAATGGGCATCAAGGTTGATAGTTTCAATGGTTTTTCCAGAGGTGGCGGTTTGAGAGAAGATTGAATATTGTAGAACCTTTTAACTGTCAAGTCTCGGATAAATTTATTAAGGTCTTTGAACAACATGAAGGGGTTTGGGCCAATGGCTGGTGCAAATGTTAGACCTTTGCTCAAAAGTGAGGTCTCCTCCATTGATAATATATGGGTGGACAGATTAAAAATCTTTATACTTTCCGGATTTTTCCTTTTTAGTTTTCGTCTGCCCCCCCTCCTCCTCTTCTATGTGCTTTCTTTTGGTGGTACCAATTGGGGGGCTGACCCTAAAAAATCATCCTGGGTAATTGCTGAGTTTATGGTTGCTGTGGGGCTATTTTGTGGAATAGCAATGGGTGTGACCTGGTTAGACTGTATATTTGTTTCGACCCTTATAGTAAGGGGAATGTTTGAACAAGGTGTTATTGCATTTAATTCAACCGCTGGGTTTGATATTGTGGATAAATCTGGTAAAAGATCAAGATCCGCATAGGTACTGCGGAGCGATATGGGTGTTGCCTTAGGCTTATTGGTGAGCTGAGGAACTTTGGGTGTTTTTTTATTTTTGTTTGTCACTTGTTGTAGTTTGGGGATGAGTGAGGGGGGATGGGGAGTGAGAATGGGTGTTGGATTGTTCTGAATGTACTGGATGGGTACTATCGGGGATGAGCCTTCTAAGAGTGACCTTGGTGCAGGCCCCCAGTATGAAGGAACAACTTGTGTTTTCTTCCAGCAAAAAAACTAAAAACCTTATTGTTATTGTAGTCACCAATGTCCCTCCTAAATTTTCCCAATTTATTTGCAATGAGGTCATTTTCTAATCTGATGGTATTCCTTTTCAAAGTCCTAAGCCAGGTATGGGGAAGCTGTGCAATACTTTGTGAAATATCACTGCAAAGTTCCCTAATTTCAACTACTATTGTTTCATATTTCCTTTTTCTTTGTGCAATAATGGTTTTGATCAATTTCTCTGTACAGAATTCGGATACAAAGGTCCATTCTTCGGACAGGTCTGGGTCTAAGAAAGAACATTGCTTGAGAACTCTAATTTTGTGTGAAAGATATTGTTCCAGAAAGAATCCATCCCACCAATATTGATTGGCAGAGGAGATTAGATCTTCTAATTTTTAAAAAGAAGCTTTTCTTCAACAGGCAAAAAAACCCACATCAAAGGCAAAAACATTAGATAACCTACAACCAACACGATTCACAACCCAATTCCATGACTGTCATAAAAAACAGAGAATATCATAGCCAAACTTTGGTGCATCCTGCTTAGAGATCTGTTTCTAGGTTCTTCCCTTACCCTTCCTATCGCAAAGCAAAAATATAAAATAGTAAAATAGCACCTAGCAAAATCCGAAATGTTCCATCCACTCCGGTTTCACATATTCCCCTAATCCCATTAGTGGGAATGTATCAATGTAAGAAAAAATTATGTCTTACCTGTAAATTTGTTGATCATTGTCAAAAAAACTTTACCAACAAAGGTAAAACATATACCATAAAGGTGAATCTCTCTGTGGTCACCTTTTAACTTACCTTAGGACATTGAGTCACTTGGGGGGTAAACCCCCCCCCCACGTGCTTAGTAAATAACTCCCGGTCCCATTAAATGCATTTCTTAATTTGCCCACCCCTTCTTTAAATTATATATATATATATATATATATATATATATATATATATATATATATATATATATATAATTCTTCCCCCCTTCCAAGACCCCCCCTTTCTCCCCCCCATTTGTTACTCTCTCTCCCCTTTTTTTTCTCCCACATTCTTATGTCCTTTCTAACCTTATCCACAAATAATGTGTCCCATTGCTTACTAATCCATTTTGTATTGTAATAGTGCATTTTTAAGCATTTTTAATCATTCAATAAAAACCTAATTTTTTCAATGTTTAACTGTTTTTCCTTTTTATTTTTTATTTTTAATACCATTCACATTTATTGTTCACCTTTTGTATTAAACAATTGATCTTTAATTCATCCCTCTTTTTATCTTAATTCTTTTGTAAAAATGTGGGTCCGCTGACTGTTATGGTTCCACAGCCGCAGACCTCCTGCCCATATGTTTTAATCCAGATCTCCCACCCATATATTTAAGTTGCTCTCCTCCTGAGAGCAAACAGGTCAGTAGAAGGAGCTGTGAGCCCTGAGCATGTAGCCTGTACATTCTTCTTTCTTTGTCTGGATGCCCACCGTGCACTGGTGACGTCACTTCTGCTTCCGTATTCCAGAGTGGTTAGCGTGGAGCTTTCCATACAGTGGATACTGCAGAACAGCTTGTGGCCAGGATTATACATCTCTACAGCCGAAGGAACGCCACCCGAGCCTGCAGTACAGCACCATATAAAACTAAAAAACTGCTTCACAACTAATGTGCAAAGTCGCAGAGAATGCTTCACATCTGGTGTGCAAAAAATGCAAAGAGAATGTTGCAGAAAAAATATTCAGGCGTACCAAGACACCCCACATGTGTCCCCACGCTTTTCAGTCTGGGAGTCGATATAGGCTTATAGCGATATCCAGAGGATGTCACAGGATGGCAGGTTCACTGAGGAGATTAGATGATAAAGGATCCTTCAACTTTAAAACTCGGCCAGACAAAATAGGTACCCAGAAAGGAAAAAGGGGGACCAATAGGGAAGTATGTTAAGAAAGAATATTTATTGTGCATAAAAAGGATATACTTACAAAAGTACTTGAATCAGAAAAGGGCTGGCGACTTGAATGCTCTTGAACAAAAGTCCTTTATTGGGTTACATGGGTACAGGCTACCCTGACGCGTTTCGGCTAAGAAGCCTTCATCAAGGCGTTGGGTGGACCCACATACATATACCGCTTTTTGTTCTTGTATCTTTCGAGCCTAATTGATGATCCCCTAACATGTGAGTGTATTACCTTTCTTTTAAATAAAACTTATTCAAACGGTATCACGCTATGGGACTTTTTCATTTATCTCTGCATGGCCTCTGAACACTGAGATTTCATCTATTGGAATGTTATCTTCAATCTGATGACCTCTAACATCTGCGTTAAAGTCGACTTTTTGATTCAAGATCTGCTGCGCCAGCCTAGTCCGGTTTACCCATCAAGTCATTTGACTTAAAAGCCTATATGACCTAGAGGGCGTAAGAGTTTCTAGGACATCGACATCTGGTAAGCCTCCTCTTTTTACTGGTGTGAATACAGTCCTTTGGAATATCTACGCCGTGTTAACACATGTTTAGCAGTTTTGGACTTTATAATTTTTTTTTTTATATTTAATTTTGTTATTTATGTGCCAATTTTGATCTTCATATGTAATACTTGCTGTGGTATGAGCTCCTTCATGTGCCTGGCTACCATTCACTGATCTTATTAGTTTTTCTACTTTTCATTTCAATCCTTCTAATCATCATGCTACTAATGTAGCATGGTTTGTTTGTGTTTAAGTCGCTAACTTTAATCATAGTATTTCTCTCTACACTTTATGAATACTCCTCCTTTTTATACAGGAGAGTATTCTTCTAATTTGTTATATTTGTATTAGCGCTACACATTTATACACCTATATAGACCTCCTATCACAATTTGGATTAGCAGCAAGGATGGGAAGTGTCATAATGGGGGATTTTCATTATCCAGACATAAATTAGGTGGAGGAAATCACGCATTCGTCTAAGGCTTGCCAGTTCCTAAATGTTTTGCAGGACAATTTCATGGGTCAGATGGTAGACGCACCAACTAGAAACAAGGCCTTACTAGATCTACTGATTACCAACAATACAGACCTGATCACGGATGTGGTAATATGGGGCAATTTAGGAAACAGCGATCACAGGTCAATTGGCTTCAGTATAAATCACACATATAGGAAACATAAGGGGAACACAAAGACACTGACCTTTCAAAAGAGCCAACTTCCCTAAACTACAAACCTTGTATCAGACTTCTACGTACCTGACCGGCGAGTCCACTTGGGCAGAGGGTAGACTCCCTTACGCGTCCGACTCGCGGCCCCTGGTAGAGTATACAGGAAGCACAGGAGCGCGGAGTGGTATGGGAGCTTGGTAATAGAGTCCGGATGCTTGTAGATAGACAGTCGTTAAGCAGCAAGGTGCAAGCTGGAACACAAACAAACAGGAGCTGAGCACGAGCTGAGCAGGGAGGTCTGGCTACAGGCTGGGTTCGGCAACAGGCAGGCAACGAGGTACAAGGGAGCAAACAGAAGAGTAGTCAAACAGGCCAGAGGTCAGGTGTGGGCAGAGTTCAGAGGAGTCCAAGAAGCAAGCCGGGTTTGTCAGGAGATCAAAGTACAGGCACAGGAAACATGAACAAGGGCACGGAAGAGCTGTTGATCAGGCAGCACCGAGCAGAGAGTGCAGCCAGCCTAAATAGGCAGATTGGCGCCAAACAGCGCACGTGCGTGCACACCGACGTGCACCCGCACATGCCCACGCGCGCGCACCCGCACATCGGCGCGCACACCAGCATACACCGGATGATGCAAACCAGTGCCCAAAGGAACGCGCGCGCTAACGCGCACGCGTCTGAACATCTGTGCGCACACCAGGGCCAGCCGAATTGCACACACCAGTGCCTACAGGAGTGCGTACACCAGGACGAACAGGAACGTGCACCCCGACGCACACCACGGCGAACAACACTATGTCCACCGAGGTAACCTCTCTGACACCTTACTAGAAGATATAAATTGGGATAAAATCTTAGAAACAAAGAATATGGAGGAGAGATGAGTTTTCTTTAAGAGCATATTAAATAAGGACATTAGCCAGTGCATCCGATTGGGAAATAAATTTAAATGAGCGAACAAAAGTCCTGGATGGCTTAACTCCAATGTAAAAAATGCATATAAAAGCAAAGGAGAAGGCCTTCAAAATATACAAGGCTAAGGGATTATCATCAGCATTCAGACTTTACAAAGAATACAACAAGATATGTAAGGGTCCAATTAGGGCGGCTAAGATAGAACATGAAAGACACATAGCTGAGGGGAGCAAAAAAATCCCAAGAAATTCTTTAAGTATATAAACAATAAAAAAGGGAGGACAGACCATATTGGCCCCATAAAGAATGAGGAAGGACATCTGGTTACAAGGGATGGGGAGATGGCAAAGGTATTGAATTTATTCTTCTCCTCAGTCTTCACAAGGGAATCAGGGGGCTTCAGTAACCAAAACTGCAATGTTTGTCCTCATGACACATCACAGGAAGCACCCTCGTGGCTAACAGAGGACAGAATTAGAAACAGACTTGGGAAACTTAACATTAATAAATCACCTGGACCAGATGGCTTGCACTTGAGGGTACTTAGGGAACTCAGTCAAGTAATTGTCAGACCATTGTTCCTAATTTTTACTGAGAGTCTATTGACTGGAATGGTACCAGCTGATTGGAGAAAAGCCAATGTAGGACCAATATTTAAAAAAGGGTCAAAATACATCCCTGGGATTTACAGACCAGTTAGCCTAACATTAATAGTATGCAAGCTCTTGGAGGGGATGATAAGAGACTATATACAAGATTTTAGTAATGAAAACGGTATCATTAGCAGTAATCAACATTGATTCATGAAGTATCGTTCTTGCCAAACCAATCTATTAACCTTCAATGAGGAGGTGAGCTGCCATCTAGATAAAGGAAGGCCTGTAGACGTGGTATATCTGGATTTTGCAAAAGCATTTGACACAGTTCTCCATAAACGTTTACTGTACAAAGTAAAGTCCGTTAGCATGGACCATAGGTGAGTACATGGATTGAAAACAGGCTACAAGGGCAAGTTCAGAAGGTAGGGATAAATGGGGAATACTCGGATTGGTCAGGGGTGGGAAGTGGGGTCCCCCAGGGTTCTGTGCTGGGACCAATCCTATTTAATTTGTTTATAAACGACCTGGAGGATGGGGTAAACAGTTCAATCTCTGTATTTGCGGACGACACTAAGCTAAGCAGGGCAATAAACTTCTCTGCAGGATGTGGAAACCTTGCAAGAAGATCTGAACAAATTAATGGGGTGGGAAACTACATGGCAAATGAGGTTTAATGTAGAAAAATCTAAAATAATGCATTTGGGTGGCAAAAATATGAATGCAATCTACTCACTTGGGGGTGAACCTCTGGGGGAATCTAGGGTGGAAAAGGACCGGGGAGTCCTAGTAGCAATGGTATGCAATGTCAAGCTGCTGAACAAAGCAAACAGAATATTTGCATTAAAAAAGGATTAACTCCAGGGATGAAGCGATAATTCTACCACTCTACAAGACTTTAGTCTGGCCTCACCTGGAGTATGCTGTCCAGATTTGGGCACCAGTTCTCAGGAAGGATGTACTGGCGAGTACAAAGAAGGGCAACAAAGCTTATAAAGGGTCTGGAGGATATTAGTTATGAAGAAAAGTTACAAGCACTGAACTTATTCTCTCTAGAGAAGAGATGCTTGAGAGGGGATATGATTTCAATTTACAAATACGATACTGGCGACTCCATAACAGGGATAAAACTTTTTTGCGGAAGGGAGTTTAATAAGACACGTGGCCACTCATTAAAATGAGAAGAAAAAATGGTTTAACCTTAAACTGCGTAGAGGGTTCTATACTGTAAGAGCAGCAAGGATGTGGAATTCCCTTCCACAGGCGGTGGTTTCAGCGGGGGGCATCGATAGTTTAAAAAAACTATTAGATAAGCACCTAAACGACCACAACATACAGGGATATACAATGTAATACTGACATATAATCACACACATAGGTTGGCTTTTTTTCAACCTCACCTACTACTATGTAACTTACAAAACATACAGTACAGTAAGTGCATTCCCAGTACTAAGGGCTAAATACAGTATCTCACAAAAGTGAGTACACCCTTCACATTTTTGTAAATATTTTATTAAATCTTTTCATGTGACAGCACTGAAGAAATGACACTTTGCTACAATGTAAAGTAGTGAGTGTACAGCTTGTATAACGGTGTACATTTGCTGTCCCCTCAAAATAACTCAACACACAGCCATTAATGTCTAAACCGCTGGCAACAAAAGTGAGTGCACCCCTACGTGAAAATGTCCAAATTGGGCCCAATTAGCCATTTTCCCTCCCCTGGTGTCATGTGACTCATTAGTGTTACAAGGTCTCAGGTGTGAATGGAGAGCTGGTGGGTTAAATTTGGTGTTATCGCTCTCACTTCCTCATACTGGTCTGAGGATCTGAAAAAAAGAATTGTTGCTCTACATAAAGATGGCCTAGGCTATAAGAAGATTGCCAAGACCCTGAAACTGAGCTGCAGCATGGCGGCAAAGAACATACAGTGGTTTAATAGGACCGGTTCCACTCAGAACAGGTCTCGCCATGGTTGATCAAAGAAGTTGAATGCACGTGCTCAGCATCATATCCAGAGGTTATCTCTGGGAAATAGACTTATGAGTGCTGCCAGCATTGCTGCAGAGGTTAAAGGGGTGGGGGGTCAGTCTGTCAGTGCTCAGACCATACGCCGCACACTGCATCAAATTGGTCTGCATGGCTGTCCTCCCAGAAGGATGCCTCTTCTAAAAGATGATGCACAAGAAAGCCAGCAAACAGTTTGCTGAAGACAAGCAGACTAAGGACATGGATTACTGGAATCATGTCCTGTGTTCTAATGAGACCAAGATAATAGGATTTTTAAATACAGCTTACCTGTAAAATCCTTTTCTTGAGAGTACATTACGGGATCACAGAGTATTCATTACATAGTGGGTTAGAAAGGCACCATCGGTGATTGGACACTGGTTAACCCCAATTAAGGAGAATTCCTCCCCTATATAACCCCTCCCATACGGGGAGGACCTCAGTTTTGTAGCAAAGCAATAGGTAACCACGTAAAACCCATAGAAGGGCGGGAGCTCTGTGTCCCGTGATGTACTCTCAAGAAAAGGATTTTACAGGTAAGCTGTATTTAAAAATCCTATTTTCTTGATCATACATCACGGGACACAGAGTATTCATTACATAGTGGGATGTCCCAAAGCAATGCTCATTTGAGGGGAGGGAGACACAGATCAGAAAATATAGACCGCAAATAGACCAGAGGAACTAAACTGCAGCCTGCAGTACACTGCGCCTGAAGGCGGTATCCTCTTGCCCTCTTACATCCACCTGATGGAATCTGGTGAATGTATGGACTGAAGACCAATTCGCAGCCTTACAGATCTGAGCCATGGAGGCCTGGTGATGCACTGCCCAAGAAGCACTAACAGCCCTAGTTGAGTGCGCTTTCACATGAAAAGGAGGAGTCTTCCTCTTGATATCATAAGCCTGAAAAATAACCTGTCTAATCCATCTAGAAAGAGTGGATTTCGACGCTGCCTGGCCTTTCTTATGGCCATCTGGCAGAATAAACAAACAGTTTTCCGTATCTGAGTGGTTGCCTGCAGATAGACACTGACTGCTCTAACCACATCAAGAGTGTGCAAAGATCTTCCTCCGTGGACTGCGTATCTGGAAAAAAGGATGGCAGGATTACATCTTGATTCAAATGGAATCCTGAAACCACCTTAGGTAAGAAGGAACAATTAGGACGCATAACAATCCTGTCCTTGTGAATAATTAAATATGGCTCTTTACAAGAAAAAGCTGCCAATTCTGATACTCTCCTAGCAGAGGATATGGCTATCAAGAAGACTAATTTTTTAGACAAAAGCGCTAAAGGAGCCAGGTGCAGTGGCTCAAAGGGTTGTCCCTGTAAAGCCGACAACACCAAATTCAAATCCCATGGGCATACTGGAGGTTTGACTGGCGGATTCAACTGCAGTGCCCCCTGAATAAAGGCCCGAACCAGGGAATGTGAAGCAATTGGCTTCTGAAAAAATACAGACAAGCCGAAATTTGGACTTTGATAGTGCTCAAAGCCAATCTCATTTCTAGGCCTGACTGAAGAAAGGTCAAGATTCTGCTAATCATATACCTTCTAGGATGCCATCCCCTGGGTTCACACCAGGAGACATATGCCTTCCAGATTTTGTAGTAAATAAGCCTGGAGGCCGGCTTTCTGGCATTGACCAGAGTGGAAAGGACTGACTCCGAGAGCCCACGGTCTTTTAAAATGTGGGTTTCAGCAGCCAAGCCGTCAAATTTAGACTTCGTAAAGCAGGGTGGCAAATCGGACCCTGTGTGAGCAGACCTGGCTGGAATGGGAGGACCCAAGGCCTGCCCACTGCCATCTTTACGATCTCTGCATATCAAGGTCATCTGGGCCAAGCCGGGGCTACTAAAAGGACCGACTTTGCTTCCCTTTTGACCCTTCCCAGGAACCGCGGAAGAAGTGGGTTCGGAGGGAAGGCATACATTAGATTGTACTGATCCCATGGGATTGTCAGAGCATCTGACTCCTGAGCAAGTACATCCCTTGTTCTGGACACAAATTTGTCCAGCTTCCTGTTGAATCTGGACGCGAATAGATCCACATCTGGTGTTCCCCACCGTTGACATATGGTTTGGAATATGTCGGGGTGTAGGGACCATTCTCCTGGGCATAATTGCCGGCGGCTTAAGAAACCTGCTTGCCAATTTTCCACTCCTGGGATGAATACCGCAGACAGGCAGGGAACATGGCTTTCTGCCCATGCAAGAATGCGATTCACCTCCCTTTGGGCATCCAGACTTCTGGTGCCTCCTTGGTGATTGATGTAAGCCACAGCTGTGGCATTGTCAGATTGTATCCGAATAGGATGACCCTGTAGCCTGTAAGACCAGTCCATGAGGGTCAAATTGCCCACATTTCTAGAATATTGATGGGCAAGCGTCTCTCGGTTGCAGCCCATCTTCCCTGCATGCAGGTTTCTTCCAGAACTGCTCCCCAGCTTGTCAGACTGGCATCTGTGGTTACGATCTTCCATTGTAGTGGAAGAAAGGCTTTGCCTTTCAAAAGATTTTTGGTTCTTAACCACCAATTGAGGCTTTTGCGTATCCTTGGGGATAGGCACATCGGAAGATCCAAGGCATGAGTCTTTTTGTTCCAAGCTGTGAGAATGCTTCTCTGCAGGGGCCTTGAGTGAAACTGGGCAAATGAAACCTCGAAAGTGGCAACCATCTTTCCTAACAGTCTCATACATAGCCGAATAGATGGACTCTTTTTGCTTAATACTAAGCAGACTAGAGCTCTTATGGCCTTGACCTTTGGCTCTGGTAGAAACACCCTGCCTTGAGCGGTGTCTATGATCATGCCTAGATTCTCCAGCCTTGTTGAAGCTTGCAAAGAAGACTTTTCTAGGTTGATTATCCAGCCTAGTCTTTCCAAATGTCTTACTGTCTTGAAGACAGCGTGGTTCAGGTGTGCCAACGATTGTTCTATGAGTAGCAAATCGTCTAGATAAGCTACCACAGTTATGCCCTGAGCTCTTAGATTTGCTAAGAGAGGGTCTAGAATTTTTGTAAAAATTCGAGGAGCTGTAGCGAGACCGAAAGGAAGGGCCACAAACTGGAAATGGCACTGGTCTACCGCAAACCTTAGATATCTTTGGTGAGCTAGAAAAATCAGCACATGAAGATATGCATCCTTGATATCTATTGATGCCATTAATTCTCCCCCCTGCAGGGTGGAGACCATCAAACGAATTGACTGCATTCAGAAGGATCGAATGTGTAGAAACTGATTCAGATCCTTTAGATCTAGGATGGGTCTGACATCTCCATTTGGCTTTGGAACGGTGAAGAGATTTGAATAGAACCCTGAAACCCAATCTTTTGGGTTCATTTCTACTATCACTTCCTGGGATAGTAAGCGATCTAAGGCCAGTAGCAGCGGTTCTCGCTTTACTGGATCTTTGGGAACTCTTGACCTTAGGAAACGAGCTGGTGGAAGCTCTAGGAACTCTATTTTGTAACCTAGAGATACTGAAGAGACCACCCACTTGTCTTGAACCTCTTCTCGCCAGGCTCCTGAAAACTGTAGGAGCCTTCCCCCCACTCAGCCGAGTGGGGGCGCCCCTTCACAGGGATGTTTTAGGGCTCTGCTTGGCAGGCTTTCATCCCCAAGCCTTTTTCTGCCCTTGGGTGTGACCCTGGGCCCTTCCTCTGAAAGTAGATTGGGAAGGCCGTCACCACTGCTTAGAGCCTGATGTTCCAGGGGAAGGGGAAAGAGACCGTTTGAATGGTGGACGTTTACTCCTCTTAACTGGTAGGAGTGTAGATTTACCACCTGTAATTTTTTGGATAAAATTAACTAGGTCATCCCCAAATAGGCGTTCCCCTTTGAATGGGAAGCCAGCTAAATATCTTTTGCATGAAAGCTCTGCTGCCCAACTTTTAAGCCAAAGGGACCTGCGCATGTGTACCAACAGGAGAGACAAACGAGATGCTGGGCAGAATCCAGAATGGCATCAATCATAAAACACAGCACCTGTGGAAGGTCTGCATAGTTCTCAACTTCCTCACTGGGAAGGAGGCCAAGCATCTGCTTAACCTGTTCCTTGAGGAATTGACACAAACCCACAGTTGTGACTGTAGGTTGGACTACAGCGCCAGCCATGGAGAAGGAGGCTTTTAATAAAGTTTCCAGCTTTTTATCAGTTGGATCTTTAAACACCTGAGCATTGTCCAAGGGACAGGTCAGGTTTTTATTCACAGCCGCATCCACGGATGGGATCTCCCACTTCTTGGTGAAGCTTTCCTCCAGAGGATAAAGCATAGAAAACCTTTTAGGAGGAGTAAACAGTTTATCGGGATGTCCCCAGTCCTCATACAACAATTTATCTATTAAAGAATGAATTGGAAAGGAAAAGGCAGTCTGTGGGATCCTTCTGACCCCCAGGGAAGAAACAGAGGATGTAGCGGCCTCAGCAGAGGGCATTTTAAATGTGGAACGCACTAGTTCAGTATAATACTGGACCTGCTTCTTGAGTGCCTGAGAAGAAGAAGCTCTCTCCTCTTCCTCTGAATCCTCAGACTGCTCTTGATCCCTATCTCTGGATAGGGATCTCTCCTCATTGTCAGAAGATTCATCTGAAAGAGAAAGTGCAGCAGAGGGAGGGGATCTGCCCCTTTTTCTGCTATCTTTTAAGGAAGCTGAAATAAAATTCATAATTCTTCCCTCAAAACCCTCCAATGTAGCCCTAAGGGAATCCTCTGTGACATACGCTGGAGCAGCATTGGGGACCGTCCCGACGCATTTCGTCTCCATGGACAAAACTGCCATTTCCTGAAACCGGAAGTGGTCTCCTCAAACGAGACGATGTCCGTGGAGACGAAACGCGTCGGGACGGTCCCCACTGCTGCCTAATTGATTTTATACCAGCGCTGTTTTTACGCACATTCATGTGAGTTGCTTTAATTTATTACATTTATTCTTGTTTTACGTAATTACGCTATGGTCCTTTTTTGTTTTCCTCTTTGATACTCTCCATATGCCCATGGATTTTTGAGCTTGCCTGTGGTACTACATTTCCCGTGACTCCATCTGGCTGCCATCTGCATTCACCTGTCTGACGACATTGATCCAGGGTCGATCTAATCATACTCAAGCCTGTTTGACAAACACAGCGTATGCTCTGACGTGTTCAAATGATCTGGTAAGCCTCCCCTATATTTGGTGGTGGTTTCTCTCCACAAGTGTATACATTTCCTCGCACGTAGACTGGGAATTGATTCACATCCATTATTACTCATGGACTTTTTTTTAATTTTAAGAGTATTGATTGTGCACATCATTTTATTCAGTACATTTATGTTGTTATTCCAGTGTTATTTTGATTTATGTATGGATTGCACTGGGCACATCATCTTTTAGCGCTACACTTTGTTATATTTGTTTTTGTATACAATTTTTTCAAATGTGGTGTGTTAGCTGCTAATCTTGTGAGCAGCGCAGAATTATCTGGTTTAATGTCCACAAACAATAATCAGACATAATTGTTTTTCCTTTCAAAATTGGCAAGAGAAATATGAAGCACTATAGCACCCGCATCCTCAGTTGACCTATTTGTTTGAAATGCAAAATAAAGAATGTATGCTTGCATAGCCAGATTTTCAATATGTTGCAGGACCATTTTTCCAAAGCATGAGCATTAAGTGCCACTGGAAGGTAACTATTCAGATAGTCACAGGGCAAATTTCTGACATCTTAAAACATGTGGAAACAGCTTGCTTCTGCAAAATCCACATCACATCCAGGACAAATAGTCCATCTCCCAGAGATGATGTCATTTGACCTGGCACTTATTTATTAAAGCAGAATTGAAGTTCTGCTGTAACAAACAGCAAGCAGGCAGGCGGATTTTATTGCAGAAAAGACATGCAATGTCTCTTCCACAATAAAATATCCCTACCTGCCTGCCTACTGCCTTCTCTGCGCTGCTCAGTTTACAGCGTTGAGCCAGTCTCTGTGTGCCGGATGTGCAGGAGTGACATCATTCCATACCAGTCAATGAAGGATCTGATCCGAAGACTGGCACACAGGAGAAGATGCTGGCACCACAGATAGAGCATTGGAAAAGTGAGTATTAACCCTGTTAGTTCTGCTTTAAAATGGTCAAAATGGGTCTAAAAATGACTCAAAGATCCAGGATAGAGACTATACAATCCCCAGTGGAAGCTGTATTACCTTTATACCCTGTGACAGCCTGTATAAGCTGTATAACCTGTCCCTTATGCCTAGAATTCTTTGGCATTAGACCCCCTCTAGTTTCAGCTGGTACAGTATTTCCACTTGTCCTCCCTAATACCAGGCTGTTGTTAGTTCTGCCCATTTCTGCTGCTCTTTCAGTGTATAGAGCAGTGGTTCTCAACTCTGGTCCTCAGGACCCACTAAGGCTTCATTCTCACGAGGCGGATCCGCTGCCACGGAGTCTGCCTCTGTCCACCAGCTCAGTGGGAGATCTCTCCATTGATCTCCACTAAGCCGGCGGATGACAGGTCCCTCTCTGCTCACTGAGCGGGGAGGGGCTTGTCAAGCACTGCTGGTTGCTATGGAGAGATCGAACGAAAATGGACAGCATGTCCATTTTCATCAGATCTCACCCGATCTGCCAGGGACGGATGTGAACGTAGGGCCATCCGTCTGATTTTAGCGCATCAGACCGGGTCGGATGTCAGTGGACATGTCACCGCTGACATCCGTCGCTCCATAGACTAGCATGGAGCGCCTGTTCAGGTCCGCCAACAAAACTGACAGGTGGACCTGAACTGTCCAACAGTGTGAAAGGGGCCTAACAGGCCAGAATTTAAGTATTACCTTGGGGAGATGCAGACTAGAATACTGCAATCACTGAGCAGCAAATGATATCATCTGTGATGTATTTCAGTTATCTTGCAAACCTTGCCTGTTAGTGGGTCCCGAGGACAGGAGTTGAAAACCACTGGTATAGAGTATAGTGTAGCTGTGGGGCTTCCTGCTGCCCGCTCAGTACAGGCACTGCTCTTATCATGGGCTGCTCTCAAATTCCAGGTTGCTTTTTCTGCTTACAAGCATCACACTGAACATTTCTTGCTTAACATGTACAGTATGTAACAATGATAACAGAACTGCATAATGTGTGTCTTTTATATCTGCCTTTAATTTATTAAAGTTACTTAATAATTTATTAACATTTAAGCAGTATATGAATGTATACTTGCCACAAGAGATCACTAGTTTTAATATATACATATTTGTGTCCAGGGACAGAAAGTGATGACAAACATTTTAGTAAAGTGCGAAAGAGCTTTTATTGCTATATGTACTTTTAGGTACTAAAAGCCCCCCAAATTCCTTGTATGTAAGTCACGGGGACAGCAACTGAGGGAAAAGTCTCCTCAATGGGATCATTAACAGAATTAATAAAAAAGAAAACCTGAGATTTTAAGTTTAATAAAAATAATACTAGACACACGTCAGTTTCTAGTGATGTAATATATCACACAGATGCAACAGGAAGCACTGCTCTCATGTGTTGCTTTCATTAGCTCATCTTTAGTAAACCAGGCAGTGGAAATGATAGGAACACTTTAAATAATCAACCCTAATTGCCTCTATCAGTGGTAGGTGTAACACTTAAAAAAATGAAAGTTCCCTTGGCAAAAAAAAAGGCTAATATAGAGCGTTTTTGTACACAGTTTATGAGAGTTTAGTGTTTTTTTCTGCCAGAAAGCTCCAATCAGAAATGCAAATCAGAAGGGTTTTTTTTTTATTGCCTCTAAACGCTGAGCTCAAATATGCCTGTAATCATCCTAATGTGCATGGACACATAGGATAACATAAAGCTGCTTCTACAGGCAAAACACAAAACTCCTGTAGACACAGCTCAATACTATCCTATGTGTCCATGCATGTTAGGACGGTTACAGCTTCTGTCCTCCTCTCAGACCTTAACTGACAGGTAAAAGGGTATTTGTCTGACAAATTAGTTTATCTTGTAAAAATGCATTTTCACTCAAGAAAAAGTTTCAGTGTTTCTTTACTGGACTTTTATAGACTTTTATACGTACATGTATACGTATATATCATATGTGAATTACCAACAAATATATATAATGGCTCTGATATTTGTCACTCTGCTTACTGATTGATAAATTATACATGAGTCTTATCATTGTGTCCCAGATTGTTATTTATATCAAACTGGATCAAAATGCTATAAAAATAGCTGCAATTTAAGGAGTGACTGAATTCTGCACTATACATACAGTATGTGTTCCCCAGTTAATCTATGCATCAGTTGATCATATTCTTGTACCATAGGTAAGCTTACCTATTTAGGGAATGTGGTAAATCTAACCTAAGGAAAACATCCCCTACTGGGTCATTTCAGCAAAGCCCATATGGTTCAGCTACAGCAAAATAGTTTGTATTCACATTTGGCCTTTTTGCTGTTATAATATCAAGGAACCTTCCAGTTCCTGCCTTGTCTCACATTCACTAATCCGTATTTTTATTCAAGATGTGAGATCGGTAGTTCCAAATTTCCTTCCCATCTATGTAGGGATGGCTGGTGTGTAAAAAACCCAAAGGACCCTAGAAAAAATTAATTAAATAAACAAATGTTTTATCAGTAGTAAAGTCTCAGTCAATAGAAAGTCCAAATAAAAACCAAACTGTGTTGCTTACCACTGCAATATGGCTGCCCCAACATGGGTCCCCCTTGTCTGGCAGTTCCTCTTATATAGCTCCAGACATGTCACAAGACCCTACCATCAGTGTGGCTTGATTATGTCACTCACGTGATGTGCACAGGATGTGATGTCACTGTGCATGCATAGTGTGCCACAGAAAATCACAGGCTTTCAAAGCCAGCAAGGCCAGCTTAATAGGCTAGTGGGATCAGTCTTACCAGCAATCCAAGTAATTGATTTGAATACCTCCAAATTTCCTAGAACAAGGAAAACAAGAGCTGTATGGAGATCTGTCCTGGTTGTAGTTTCCTTGTGAGAATTCTCTTGTTGTTTAACCACATAATAGGCTCTACATGTGCAGGTTAATAAATTAATTATACTGGTATTTCTGTTATTTACAAAGGGTTTGAAGTCATGAATCCTATCATTTGGGAGGGTGATAGTTTTTAGGGAATTAATATTTCTTCAGTAGGTACAATTACCACATCTGTTCAAACCCTTACGTTTTCAGGGATTGGTTCTTTCATTCCCTTTATAATAGATGTGTACCAATTTGTCCTGAAAGGTTGTGGTTCTTCTAAACACTATTTCTGGGATGGACCTAGCAAAAAAAAAAGTTATGGATCAGTTATTAATAGATGTCAGTGTTTCTGAATGGTTTGTCTGATATATCTTTAATGTCGAGTATATCAAGTAACCTATTTTATGTGGGGCGCGGACAAGAGCAGCATGTGAGCAGTCGCATCTCACAGAGCTCCCGACCCAGATCCTGTATTGATCCTGCTCCCAGCTAGCCAGACACCCCGTTTTCAGACCCGGACACACCGGCATCTCATGATGTCCCGGCAGAGGCTCCCAAACCTTTGATCAGCCGCAATGGTGACTCGCAAGGACAAGGTGGATGGGGTGCACTCAGACTCCCAAAATGTCACCGCCGCGGCCCTGCCTCAGCATGGTCTACGAGACTCAGACAAAAAAAGTCACAGTGAGTACTCAACCCAAGACCCCAAAGGCGTCAAGGAAAGATCCTCCTAAAGACATTTTGTATTATGCCCAGATACTATCCAACACGGCAGGCCAGGCACGGAGGAGGATCTGGAGGCCACTCCTGCAAACTTTCATGCAGAGCTTGGGGATGAGAAGCCTACACAAGGCCCCTCTCAGTTCCCTGAACATACACCTTCAGACACTGAGGAGGGAGATCAGAAGGCAGAACAGCCAACTCTGGCAGACATCCTGAGAGCGGCCTCTGTGAACACACTAAAAGATCATTTTGGGGGTCTGAAGGAAGAAGTAGGCTTCATAAGACAGGACCTGCAAAAGATCAGAGAGAGTACCACTGCTGTGGAGAGCGAAATTAGTAAGGTGGAAGATAGGCTTAACCTGCTTATCAGAGATATTCAATCCACTGCATGGATGGCTAAAGCTACAGAGCTGCGGGCTGATGATATTGATCACCGCTTCCAGAGAAATAACAAAGGCATTGTGGGGCTCCTTGAGAAGGTGGTGTAGGGGCTTACCTAGGTTGGAGTCCATGGCGCAGAGATGTCCGCTAACCCTTGCAAATACACACAGGGCCGGTGCTACCACTAGGCAAACTAGGCAGCCGCCTAGGGCACACTGTTGCAAGGCTGCATTTAATGGGCACTGGTAAGGGTGCATTTGATGGATGCTGGTAGGCTGCATTGATGGGCGCTGGTGGGCTGCAATTGATGGGTGCTTCATTAAAAAGATGGGGTATACATGGGCAGGGCAAAGGAGGAGGAGCCAAGGGGGGCTGCAAAATGAGGTTTCGCCTAGGGTGTCAAAAATCCTTGCACCAGCCCTGTACACACAGCCCACGGTAACAAAGAGTAAAGCTACCTGGGCTGTGAATCTTTGCACGGGGGCTTGACAAGAATAGCCAAGGGATAGTCGAGTTAAAGCCGCAGTCAGGGATTCCAGAAGTCAGTATAACGATAAACAAAGCCAGGGTCTGAAGCCGGGGTCTTGGAACACTGGAACACTGCAACAGAAGACAGGAGCACATGAACTGACAAAGACCTCAGAGTGAGGCAGTGTTTTATACCCAGCTGATTAGGTAACTTGCCTCAGCTGATCCAGGAGTGACAGGTACTGATTGCAAGGAAAGATCCAGAGAAAAGCCCTCAGTACTTCCTACAGAACTAGGCTTGGCTGGAAAGCAGGCAGAATAAGGAACTGAGGAGTAGCTCAGAGGCAAAGCAACAGGAGCACTAAACAGGTAATCATGAGTTCAATACCTCCTTGAGCCGCTTGGGGCGTGACCACGCCTGGCTGTCTGCAGGGCACGGTAGAGACCGTGACAGTTCCCTCCCCTTAGGAATGCCCTCAGAGCATGGAACAGCCTTATTTCCTTTGTGCTTTCTTTGTTTTAGAAGTTCCAGCTGGGGAGACTTTCGTAGCTCGCAAGGCTCTTTCAAAAATCTTCAGGTCCTGCTTATGGACTATGGTGCTATTCGAGGCATACGTACAGTCAGGAGGTAGCGGGGACACAAGCACAGGAACTTCAAGCGGGGACACAGGCAAAGGAACTTCAAGCTGAAACATGGGCGCAGGGACATCAGACTGGGCAGCAGGTATGGGAACATCAGACTGGGTAGCAGGCACTGGGACGTCAGACTGGGACACAGGGACTTCAAACTGGATAGCAGGCAAAGATTCAGGGGTCGCAGGAAGGATCCTAGTAGTACCCACTTGCTGAAACTTTGGCAGAGGTGAACGAGTTGGGCAGAGAGAGATAAGGTGACCTCTTACTCCACAATAGACACAGAGTCCACAGCCTCTCCTCTGCTCTCTCTCTCCCTTAGACAGCTTTGGCCGGATGGACCCGATCTCCATGGGTTCCACATCATCCAAGGTAGGAGTGGGTAAAACCTCAGGAGCGTCTAGGCTTAGAGGGGTTAGGGCCCCATAACTTGGCACAGACTGGGATGGCTTGGAGTTGTATCTGTACAGGGTATTCCTGTCCCTGGGTACCCGTAGGCCACGTGAACTAGGAGCAGACTTGGGAACACTGGTCTTCTTAGAAACTGTAATATAAGAGTCCAGCGGAACCACATGAAAGCCTCCCAGCTGTCCAAGACTGGACTCCTCTCCTGTAATAGCTGAAAAGCCCATATCTTGGTTAGCCAAGTGAGCAGGTTGATGGATGCGCAAACCTTTATAAAGTCAGAGGCATAGGTCCTAGGCATAAGAGCAAACAACAGCTCGCAATCCATCCTAAAGTTCAAGAATGAAGCACGATTCCCATCAAAACGTCTCAGGCATCACAACAAACGGTTCCAGACATGCAGGTTCCAGGGTTGGGCGTACTGTGCATTTAAACAAGCGGACTTCTTGCTGCAACTTAGCAACGGTCTGGCCCAGGCTGAAGACTTGTAGAGCAAGGGAGGTAAGCATCCTGTACATCTCTGCGGACTCCATGCTGGTCAGTTCATTATGTAAGGGCTTACCTAGCACTGAATTTGTGCAAAGCACTGGCTCCTGGAGCTATTTGGCAAATAAGTCTTCACCCCCTTGTACTTGGTGGAGCGAATGCACTGTGTGCCCCCCTGGCCCGCTTGCTGAATTACAAAGATAAGGAAATTATCCTGCGTCAGGACAGGCAAAGGAGAAATATACAGTTTAATGGGGCCAGAATATCCTTCTACCCAGATTTTTCAGCTGCCAAATAGCCAAGCCCGCTATGCAGATATCAAGAAGCTTCAGCGCCTTCAAGTCACATATGCCATGCTATTTCCTGCTAAATTAAGGATTACAGCGAAAGGGCAAACACACTTCTTTGACGCCAACGAACAATCCTTATGCCAGGAGAGGAGAGACGCTGCAGAGGATGACTGAAGATCTACCCCTTCTACACCAGTGAAAGTCTTGCTCATGGTACCATACCTTTAGCTTGGAGAAGTTTTACCCTTTCTGTTTCAAGTGGAGAGCGACAAGTTTAGTTAAGCTTTTTTTTGCAACTTACAAGTCCTGTTGGTGGCCGATCATAGGACGTATGATTGGAGTGACCAGTTGTCATCTTTGTTTGCCCAACATCTGGGTTAGGGATGAGCTTCGAGTTCGAGTCGAACTCATGCTCGACTCGAACATCGGCAGTTCGCCGAACAGCGAACAATTTGGGGTGTTCGCGGAAAATTTGAAAGCTGCAGAACACCCTTTAAAAGTCTATGGGAGAAATCAAAAGTGCTAATTTTAAAGGCTTATATGCATGGTATTGTCATAAAAGTGTTTGGGGACCCGGGTCATGCCCCAAGGGACATGGATCAATGCAAAAAGAAGTTTTAAAAACGGACGTTTTTTCGGGAGCAGTGATTTTAATATTGCTTATAGTGAAACAACAAAAGTGTAATATTCCTTTAAATTTCGTACCTGGGGGGTGTCTATAGTATGCCTGTAAAGGGGAGCATGTTTCCCGTGTTTAGAACATTCTGACAGCAAAATTACAGTTCAAAGGAAAAAAAGTCATTTAAAATTACTCGCGGCTATTAATGAATTGCCGGTCCGGTAATACACATAAAAGTTCATTGATAAAAACGGCATGGGAATTCCCCACAGGGGAACCCCGAACCAAGATTTAAAAAAAAAATGACGTGGGGGGGTCCCCCTATATTCCATACCAGGCGCTTCGGGTCTGGTATGGATATTAAGGGGAACTCCGGCCAAAATGTTAAAAAAAAATGGCGTGGGGTCCCCCTCAAAATCTATACCAGACCCTTGAGGTCTGGTATGGATTTCAAGGGGAACCCCGTGCCAAAATTTTTTTTAAAAATGGCGTGGGGTCCCCCCAAAAATCCATACCAGACCCTTATCCGAGCACGCAACCTGGCAGGCCGCAGGAAAAGAGGAGGGGACAAGAGAGCGCCCCCCTCCTGAACCGTACCAGGCCAAATTTTTTTAAAAAATGGCGTGGGGTCCCCCCAAAAATCCACACCAGACCCTTATCCGAGCACGCAACCTGGCAGGCAGCAGGAAAAGAGGAGGGGACAAGAGAACGCCCCCCTCCTGAACCGTACCAGGCCACATGCCCTCAACATTGGGAGGGCGCTTTGGGGTAGCCCCCCAAAACACCTTGTCCCCATGTTGATGGGGACAAGGGCCTCATCCCCACAACCCTTGCCCAGTTGTTGTGGGGGTGAGGGCGGGGGCTTATCGGAATCTGTAAGCCCCCTTTAACAAGGGGACCCCCAGATCCTGGCCATCCCCCCTGTGTGAAATGGTAAGGGGGTACAAAAGTACCCCTACCATTTCACAAAAAAACTGTCAAAAATGTTAAAAATGACAAGTTTTTGACAATTCCTTTATTTAAATGCTTCTACTTTCTTCTATCTTCTTTCTTCTATCTTCTATCTTCCTTCTGTTTCTTCCTCCATCTTCTTCTTCTTCTGGTTCTTCTGGTTCTTCCTCCGGTGTTCTTGTCTGGCATCTTCCTCCGCAGCGTCTTCTTCCCTTCTTCTTCTCGGGCCGCTCTGCATCCACCATGATGGGAGGCTCCCACTGTGTGACGCTTCTCCTCTTCTGACGGTTCTTAAATAATGGAGGGCGGGGCCACCCGGTGACCCCACCCCCCTCTGACGCACGGGGACTTGACGGGGACTTCCCCGTGGCATTCCCCATGACATCAGAGGGGGGCGGGGTCACCGGGTAAAGAAAGATAGAAGAAAGAAGATAGAAGAAAGAAGAAGCATTTAAATGAAGGAATTGTCAAAAACTGTCTCTTGTCATTTTTAACATTTTTGACACTTTTTTGTGAAATGGTAGGGGTACCCCTACCATTTCACACAGGGTGGAGGGCTGGGATGGGGTCCCCTTGTTAAAGGGCGCTTCCAGATTCCGATAAGCCCACCTCCTGCAGACCCCCACAACCACCGGGCAAGGGTTGTGGGGATGAGGCCTTGTCCCCATCAACATGGGGACAAGGTGTTTTGGGGGGCTACCCCAAAGCACCCTCCCAATGTTGAGGACATGTGGTCTGGTATGGTTCAGGAGGGGGGTGGGGCCGCTCTCTCGCCCCCCCTCTTTTCCTGCGGCCTGCCAGGTTGCGTGCTCGGATAAGGGTCTGGAATGGATTTTTGGGGGGACCCCACGCCATTTTTAAAAACATTTTGGCACGGGGTTCCCCTTAAAATCCATACCAGAGCTCAAGGGTCTGGTATAGATTTTGAGGGGGACACCACGCAATTTTTTTTTCCAATTTTGACCGGGGTTCCCCTTAATATCCATACCAGACCTGAAGGGCCTGGTATAGAATTTAGGGGGACCCCCCACGTCATTTTTTTTTTACATTTTGGTTCGGGGTTCCCCTGTGGGGGGATTCCCATGCCGTTTTTATCAATGAACTTTTATGTGTATTGTCGGACCGGCAATTCATTAATAGCCGCGAGTAGTTTTAAATGACTTTTTTTCCTTTGAAATGTCATTTTACTGTCAGACTGTTCTAAACGCGGTAAACATGCGCCCCTTTACAGGCATACTATAGACACCCCCCAGGTACGAAATTTAAAGGAATATTACACTTTTATTGCTTCACTTTAAGCATTATTAAAATCAATGCTCCCGAAAAAACGGCAGTTTTTAAAACTTTTTTTTGCATTGATCCATGTCCCCTGGGGCAGGACCCAGGTCCCCAAACACTTTTTATGACAATAACTTGCATATAAGCCTTTAAAATTAGTACTTTTGATTATTCATGTTCGTGTCCCATAGACTTTAACGGTGTTCGCGTGTTCGAACAAATTTTTTGCCTGTTCGCATGTTCTGGTGCAAACCGAATCGGGGGGGTGTTTAGCTCATCCCTAATCTGGGTGCTTTGTTTTTTCATTTGTGGCTTTCTTTTTGCATTATGACACACTACATAAGGCCAAGTTGGGCCCTTCCACATGCCTTACCAAGCTATCTCAAAATGGATGTATCCTGTGTTTTTCAGACTATGCAGTTGCATAGATTTGTTCTATTTTTCTTTATGTGCTTAACCAGAGACCACTACCATCTCACCCAAAGGCTGTTCCTCAATTCTCATTCCCCTCTCAATGTGGTAACAATCTGTCCTTTTTCTCGTGCTCCCGCAACCCCGGGGGAGTTCTTAGATCTAGCTCTCAAGTTGCCCACTATTTGCAATGCTTATGGATATTTCTTCCAGTTGCTCATATACTATTTGCCTCAAGATGACTGTGATCCCAATTGTCTCCTGGAACATTAGGGGGCTTCAGAACCCTCTAAAACATAGTATGGTGTCTACTGCTCTTAGAAAACACTTACCTGCTATATGTGCCATTCAAGAAACCCACCTCACACCGGACACGTTGTCATGTTTAAACATTTCATGGGTAGGGTGGGTGTTCCACTCCACTCATACCTCCTATTAACAGGTAGTGAGTGTATTGGTGCATCGTGCCCTAGATTTTCAAGTAAATGATAAGTTAATAGATGCTGACTGTAGATATGTTTTCTTGCTATGTTGAATTTTCCTGCTTAAATGTGTCTTAGCATTTGTATATGTACCACTTCCATTTAATTCAGAGGTTCTTAGAGAGTTACTGACCCACCAGCTGAGCAATCCAGTTATACCTTTATTATTAATGGGAGATTTGAACTGTGTCCTAGACCAAGCATTGGACAGGCACCCCCCCGGTCCTAGCTGGGAATGGTTACCCCCTTACAGTGTTTCTGAAATTCATGGACGAAGTGGGGTGGATAGACCCATGGCGCTTCTGACACCCCACGATGAAGCAGTTCTCATGCTTTTTGAAAACATACAATTCCCTGTCTAGGATCGACCATTGCTTGTGTACACCAGCCATCCTCTTCATCCATGATATACAGTATGCCCAAAGAGGCATCTAAGAGCTCTTCCCAGTGCTAGTCTACATAAATACTAGAGCCCCTTCTACGTTACCAAGGGTACCTTGGAAACATACAGCTTTTCCCATCTCATGCCTCTATAGTGTCACAGATACTGACATTTTGGCAGAACCATTCTGGTAGCTCTAATTGTTGTTTAACCTGAGAGTCCTTTAAAGCATATTTAAGGGGTCTGTTTATATCAGAAATTGCTGCTCTTAAGAAAGCCTCTGGCTCCTTGAGAGACCAAACTGCACAGCTGGTGGGTCAGTTAGGGGCTGAGTTTATAGCTAGCCCATCTGATGGTACTAGATGGGGATGGGTGAACGGTTTGGCCTGAGCATAAGCTCGGGCCGAACTTTTGTTGTTCAGTCGTTTGGCGAAGATCCAAACAAATGGGTCCTTCGACTGTTTGTTAGGCCCCCAAACCGACCACAATGCATTGGGGCACTGAACAGTGCATTGTAAGCCCTGATTGGCTGAAGCAGTGAAAACTTCAGCCAATCAGGGCACAGGGCACTGTCAGAGTCATGATTGGACACTGTCATCATGACTTTATCCAATCATGGCTCATTTCCGCCCCACAGTATAAAAGTGTTCTTTCAAAAGCAGTCATTTTCAGTGTGATTTCGGTGTGGAGTGAAATAAAACAAGACTCTGTTCAGTGCTATTAGTTAGTTAGTTAGTGTGCTATACTGTGCTATTTTGCTTCAATTGTCATTGTAGAATATTAGTTTAGTGTCAGTCCAGGGATAGTGTGAGTGTAGTGAGGAGGACCATCATTTAGCTTTGCATAGTGTGCAGCTAGAGTAGGGACAGCTCACATAGTTTCAGTGTAGTGTAGTGAGACCGTGTCAGTAAACTTTACATTAGTGTATAGCTAGAGTAGGGACAGTACCGATAGCATCAGTGTAGTGACGGTTGAACACCATCTATTTGATTGCGTTACTGCCAGTTTGACACCATTTATTTCTGTGTGCGTTACTGCCAGTTTAACACCATTTACTTCTGTGTGTGTTACTGCCAGTTTAACGCCATATAGTTTTGTGTGCATTACTGCCAGTTTAACACCATATAGTTCTGTGTGCGTTATTGCCAGTTTCATGCCACATAGTTTTGTGCATTACTGCCAGTTTAATGCCGATTACTTCTGTGTGCGTTACTGCCAGTTTAACGCCAAATAGTTTTGTGTGCGTTACTGCCAGTTTAACGCCATATAGTTCTTTGTGCGTTACTGCCAGTTTAACGTCATATAATTTTGCGCGCGTTACTGCCAGTTTAACGCCATATAGTTCTGTGTGCGTTACTGCCAGTTTAAAGCCATATAGTTTTGTGTGCGTTACTGATAGGGATGGGCTTTATGTTCGGGTCGAACATGAGTTCGACTCGAACATTGGCTGTTCGCCGAATAGCAAACAATTTGGGGTGTTCGCTGCAAATTCGATAGCCGCGGAACACCCTTTAAAAGTCTATGGGAGAAATCAAAAGTGCTAATTTAAAAGGTAAACCACTTGACCACTGGACACTTAAACCCCCTTAATAACCAGACCAATTTTCAGCTTTCGGTGCTCTCACATTTTGGATGACAATTACTCAGTCATGCAACACTGTACCTATATGACATTTTTGTCCTTTTTTTCACACAAATAGAGCTTTCTTTTGGGGGTATTTATTCACCGCTGGGTTCTTTATTTTTTGCGCTCTAAAAGAAAAAGACCAAAAATTCTGTAAAAAAATGCATTTTTCTTCGTTTCTGTTATAAAATTTTGCAAATTAGTAATTTTTCTTCATATATTTTGGCCAAAATTTATACTGCTACATATCTTTGGTAAAAATAACCCAAATTGGTGGATATTATTTGGTCTTTGTGAAAGTTATAGAGTCCAAAAGCTATGGTGCCAATATCTGAAAATTGATCACACCTGAAGTACTGACGGCCTAATTTCTTGAGACCCTAACATGCCAGAAAAGTAAAAATACCCCCCAAATGACCCCTTTTTGGAAAGAAGACATTACAAGGTATTTAGAAAGATGCATGATGAGTTTTTTGAAGTTGTCATTTTTCCCACAATTCTTTGCAAAATCAAGATTTTTTTTTCTTTTTTTTTTTCACAAAATTGTCATATTAGCAGATTATTTCTCACACACAGCATATGCATACCACAAATTACACCCCAAAACACATTCTGCTATTACTCCCAAGTACAGCGATACCACATATGTGAGACTTTTACACAGCGTGGACACATACAGAGGCCCAACATGCAAGGAGCACCTTCAGGCGTTCTGGAATCCCCAGGCCAATTCTTACATTTCTCTCCTACATGTAAAAATCATAATTTATTTGCTAGAAAATAAATGGTGTGTGTTGTTTTTTTTACTATTTTCACACCTTTTTTGTGAAATGGTATGGGTACAATGTACCCATTACCATTTCAAACGGGGGCCGGGATCTGGGGGTCCCCTTGTTAAAGGGGGCTTCCAGATTCCGATAAGCCCCCTGCCCGCAGACCCCCGCAACCACCGGGCAAGGGTTGTGGGGATGAGGCCCTTCTCCCCATCAACATGGGGACAAGGTGCTTTGGGGGCTACCCTAAAGCACCCTCCCAATGTTAAGGGCATGTGGCCTGGTACGGTCCAGAAGGGGGGGCACTCTCTCGTCCCCCCCTCTTTTCCTGCGGCCTGCCAGGTTGTGTGCTCGGATAAGGGTCTGGTATGGATTTTTGGGGGGACCCCACACCATTTTTTTTAAATTTTAGCACGGGGTTCCCCTTAAAATCCATACCAGACCCGTCAGGGATTGAAGTTTAATTGTGCTCAACTTGCTTTTCACCATATGTAAGTGGACATAATTGTTTGTATATTCAATAAATCTAACTGATCCTGATCTGGAGGCGCTTTTTTCTGTTTGTTCTTTTTCATAAGCTTGTCAAAGCTGTTGGTTCTCCAACTTCTGCCTTTCAGCCTGGTCGATTCTGCCCCCTTCTGTGAATTTGCACAATGTGCTGTACCACAATGGCAGGTTCCCAGTCGCTACTATTTTTCACATAAGGCCGTTCCATCTCTCTACCATTACATAAGAGGGAATGTTCTGGCATCGTTGGGCAAGGTAGTCAGCCGTAAAATCCACCTTACTGCTGACACGTGGTCCAGCAAGCACGGGCATATATTTTGTTCACAGCACACTGAGTAACGCTGCTTGCAACTTGAAAGAATGCAGGACAGGGCTCGGTGCTGCAGCTTGTTGTGCCCCCACATCTCCATAAAGCTGGTGGTGATGATGCCAGACCTGTGAGCTCTACCCCCTACTCCTCCTCCTCCATGCCCTCCTCTGCAGAATTGTCCTATGAACATCGGGTACCCCCTAAGTGTTCAAAGGGCTATTCCATGAGTCAGCCTAAAAGGTGTCATGCAGTGCTTCAGCTGGTGTGTTTAGGGGACAGGAACCACACCGGAGCAGAGATTCTTGTAGCCCTGCAGGGGCTCCAGTAGGTTACAGTGTCGTGGAAAGCGTAGTTTTGAGTCTTCTGTTGGTCAAGAGAGGAGCGTTGGAGAAGGCATCCGCCTAAGTGAGACATTTCAGAATTTTTTTAGTCCTCGCCTCCCAGGGCTGTCAGCTTTCACATCCCATCGGCAATGTCTGCATCAGACGGTGGACGATTACCTCGGGGTTAAAACAGAGATGGAGAGCTTTCCAGCTGATGATCCACTGACTTACTGGGTCATGAGAATAGACCACTGGCCAGAACTTGCCCAGTATGCTATTGAGTTGTTGGGCTGCCCTGCATCCAGCATGCTTTCAGAAAGGGCATTCAGTGCTGCAGGAGGTTTCCTCACTGATCATAGAACTCATCTGTCCACAGACTATGTGGACCGTTTGACTTTTTAAAAATGAATCAGTCCTGGATTACCAGCTATGAAGCCCCTGATGCGGATATTACTGATTAAGTCTTTTTGGGATGTGAAATCTCTGCAGTACTTCGAGGCTGCCTAGCTTTGAGGGTGTTCAATCATTTCACCTGGAAGAATGTTTTTGGTATAGGTTTCATGGGCACAATTAACACCCAAAGACCAATTTTTCAGCACCTGTTTGACAGGTGCATATCATTGCAATTTTTTTTGCCTTCATCAAGAGCACCTCTATAGGGTTACGGTGGGAAGGCACCCTGACACCCAAAGAGTAATTTTTCTGCACCTGTTTGACAGGTGCATATCATTGCAATTTTTTACAGCAAGGCCAATTCTTGCTTTCATCAAGAGTACCTCTATAGGGTTACGGAGGGAAGGTGCCACCGACACCCAAAGACCAAGTTTTCTGCACCTGTTTGACAGGTGCATATCATTGTAATTTTTTACAGCAAGGCCAATTCTTGCTTTCATCAAGAGTACCTCTATAGGGTTATGGTGGGAAGGCACCACCAACACCCAAAGACCAATTTTTACGCACCCGTTACTTCTATCCAAAGTCAAAGTGACACCAGAATGAATCCAAAAAATCTCTAACCTTGTTTCCAGTGCACTACATTGTGGCCTCATCATATACACTGGCTCCCCAGCTGTTGCTGAGCAAAATAAAGTCTGCTTGCAGGGAAAATGTCATTTTTTTGGGCTTTATAAATGCAATTATTGCTGCAGCAGATTCTAGACATGGTACAGATCTGCCACTTTACAGGTAAACTAAGGGGACCCCCAGGCACCATATTGGAAGGCATTTTTCATTTTTATGCTTTCACTTTAAAAATCAAAAAATCACTGCTCATTTAAAAATGACGTTTTTCACAAACTTTTTTTTTTATTGATACCCCCAGGGCAGGACTCGGACCCCTATAACCATTGTGTGCCCAATTACTTGCATATAAGCCTTGAAAATGGGAACTATTGATTTTTGACGTTCGGGTCCCATTGACTTTAATGGGGTTCGATATTCGGGTACAAACTTTCGCTGTGTTTGAAAGTTCTGGTGCAAACCGAACAGGGGTCCATTTGGCCCATCCCTAATACTAGAGAAGCGTGGACTTCACAAGAGGCTTTAAACCGAGTGGATGCTTCAGCTGCAGACAAGAAGTACTTTTTTAATAGACTGGCTTTTTATGAAGAAGGGGAGCAGACTGGTCACCTTTTAGCCAGGATAGTTCAATCCCACCAGACATCATCATCTATGGGAGCTCTGCGTACATGCAGTGGGACAGAAGTAACCTATTTTAACTCTCTCAGGCTTCTCTACTACTGTCTATTAGACAGTAGTAATGAACATCAGATTGTTTTTTATACATCTATTAGTAATTCACATACATATACTGTTGTCATGTCTACCCCAATGCAGGTGGTCAGACACTATAGCTGGCTACTGTGTGCTTCACCTATAGCAGCCCCTTTTCCCATAAGGCAAGCAGGCCTACCAGTAGTCGGTTGCCCCCAGGACTTATACACAATGCTATAGTGCCTGGCCACCACACCCGGGCAGATACGATCTGAGCAAATCAAATAACTTGTTAGCAGACAGATAACGTGGTTCTATGACAGTCCAGGTAAAAGGCAGGCTGAGTTCAAGTAATAGTCCAATAATCCGGTCCAAAATCATACACAGGGAAATCCAAACTAGTAAAGCAGGGCAGACAGACAGGGAGCTTGATCAGGAACAATACACGTATCACCCTCTATCACAAGCACCCAAATGAGGTTTGAGTTGACTTATAACAGGCTTGGTTTCCACCCAGAGGCTGATCACATTAATCAGTCTGCAGGTGGACAGACAGACAAAGAGTGCCATAGCCAAAACCCAGATGCTGGAATGAGGAGCAGGAGCACTAAGTGCTGCTGACAATACCCCCCCTCTGAGGAGGGACCCCTGGACCATTAAAGACAAGCTGGACATTCAGCACAGGACCTTCAGACTGAGCAGAGGTCATTGGATCTGTGAGGTCAATTTGGTAAGCAGGTGACGTATCACAGGAGTCAAGCCGGATAGCTAAAACACAAGCAGAATGCAAAGAGCCCTGAAAAAAAGGTTGAAAGCCCCACCTGGCTGAATCAGGCAGTCTATCCAAAAGATGGATTGAACTTCTTAGACAAGTTTGAATAGATGTAGTAGAAGTAGGGTGAGGCCAGGTTACAGAAAGTCCTGAATAAGAAAAAGCAGGAGGCTCAATGGGCATGGGCTGGACTGGCATAACTGGTGCAGAGGCTGAATCGCATCACCAGGTGTAGCGACTATCTGAATCATATCGCCAGGTGTAGTGACTACCTGAATTGCATCTCCAGGTGTAGCGACTGTGGAATTTGTGGAGGAAGTTTCCAAACAGGGCTCAAGGCTGCGAGACAGCAGATACGTTTGGCTTCTAGGAGGAGAAGATTCAGGCTGTGGCAATTGGCAGGAGAGGTGGCCTGTAGAGAATTCAATAGACTTGTCAGCGTCTTTTGCTATAACAGAGTCATATAAAGGCACATGGTTATGCAAACTGGAGTCACACTTGGAAACATTGTCATGATCAGGATCTGAATAGGACTGTAATAAAGGCACATGAATGGTACTGGTCACACAAGAGTTATAAATGGGCAACTGGTCAGCAGTTTTAACGCAGTTCTGGATACAGGTCTGGGACAGGACCTAATCTCCTTTGTAGCCCAGTCTATGTGCCGGTTATGAAGTTCAAGCCAGGGATACACTAAAATAAGAGGATAGGCAGGAGATGAGATCAAGTAAAACTAATTGTCTCCCTTTGAAATTCCCCAATGGTCAGGGTAATAGGTACAGTGCACAAGGTGACCAGGCCCATGGACAGGGAAGAGTTATCAACAACTAAGACTGAAAAGGGTCTGTGCACCTTAGTCACAGGAATCTGTAGATGGTGTGCTAGGTTCCTATTAATGAAGTTGCTAGCAGCACCAGAACCTATGAAAGCTGAGAGGTGATGAGAAAACTTGGCAAAGTTGTGCAGGAACAAATAGTTTATCTCTGAGGTAAACTGACACAGTATAGTCTATAGAAGTGGACCCCACCCACTCTTGACTCTTGGTGTTTCTCTGCTTATTAGGGCAACTGGCAACAAAGTGGACGTGGTTGCCACAGTATAAGCAGAGTCCCTGAGATCTTCTTCTAGCCTTTTCTCCAGAGGATAAATGGGTAGCGCCAATTTGCATGGGCTCATCCTCCAGGTGAGGTTGAGACAGCTCAGGAAGGATTAATGAAGAATAAGAAGTAGGCGGTGTACTGGGGGGGGGAAGAAACAAACCTCTCTGTACGCTTTTCCCGTAAACGCCTGTCTATACAGATGGCTACTTGCATGGCTTCATTCAGTGACTTTGGTTCAGGGTAGTGTACTAAAGAGTCTTTGATGGAGTCTGATAAGCCTAACCTGAACTGGCTTCTTAGAGCTGGGTCATTCCACCCTGTCAGGTGCCCAGCAGCGGAAATCAGAACAGTATTGTGCGTTTATCCTGATGTAATGACCTAAGGCTAGCTTTAGCTGAATGGACAGGGTCAGGATCATCATACAGTAAACCTAAAGCCTTGAAAAAAGCTTCAACTGACCCTCTGTCTGGGTCGTCTGCGGGGAGACTAAATGCCCAAGACTGGGGATCCCTCTGCAGCCATGTAATAATATGGTCAACCCACTGGCTTCAGAACCAGAGGAGTGTGGCTTAAGCTTAATGTATAGCATACAACTATTTTTAAAGTTGGAAAACACCTAGGGGTCACCAGAAAAATGATCAGGCGGGTTAACTTTGGGCTATGGCTCCTGCGTTACTGCACGAGCCTATGTAGAGTCCATCTTCACAGAATTTTTTTTTCTTTTTTGTTAAAGGCTTGTGATAATGTCACGTCTACCCCAACGCAGGTGGTCAGGCACTATAGCTGGCTACTGTGTGCTTCATCTATATCAGCCCCCTTTCCCATAAGGCAAGCAGGCCTACCTGTACTCGGTTACCCCCAGGACTTTTAAACAATGCTATAGTGCCTGACCACCACACCAGGGCAGATGCGAACTGAGCAAAGCAAATAGATACTTGCGGTTAGCAGACAGATAACGTGGCGCTATGACAGTCCACGTAAAAGGCAGACTGAGTCCAAGGAATATTCCAATAATCCGGTCCAAAGTCATACACAGGGAAATCCAAACTAGCAAAGCAGGGCAGGCAGACAGGGAGCTTGATCAGGAACAACACACATATCACTCTCTATCACAAGCACTCAAATGAGGTTTGAGCTGGCTAATAACAGGCTTGGTTTCCACCAGAGCCTGATCACATTAATAATAAACATATAATCACATTAATAAAAACCCCAAAAGAACAAAGCCTTACAGTCATTTTAACATTACAGTTCAAGCAGGTTGGAAAATAGGCAGTTGTGTTCATCGTCTTCAAGCAGAATGCTACCTGTCTTTGGTTATTTTTAAAGTCCAAAACAAGAAACTGTGTGGTGAAATAATAATTTCGGCTTCTAGAAATAAGCACCTTCTTCAGTTTGCACCTTGGAAAAATAATGGCTTGTACCAGCAGTTTTTTTATTTCAGTAGATTGTTTTCATCTCAGTTAGAATCCAATGAGTGAAAAACTGCCTAGATTTTTTTTTTTTTAAAGTAAACAAAACTTTTTGCTGTAAATACCACCCATAACATAATGGTGGGATACCAATTTTAAAGTGTCCTTTGTAATACTTTCCTTAGCATTTCTAAATAATACGTAAAACTGCAAAGCATTGGTTTAATATTTTACAATAGCTGAGGAATCTGCATACAGCTAATTCCATTTCTGCTTAGTATTTTCACAAAGGCAGCTCATTAAATTAGATTTTTCCAAAGAGCGAGATTGTTCGGTGCAATAGTCTCGGGTCTATTAATTAATTATAAGTATGCCAGTAATGTTATCTCCTTTATAAATGGACTTGCATCACTGCTCTACAAAACTCTGTTGCAATGTTTCAATAATTCTGAATCTACCCATGAAAAATACACTGTTGAATTACTAATTTCACACAATAATTTTTTTGACTATACCCTTATCACTTTGTTGGGGGGGAATAGCATTTAATCAGTATATATTTTATTTGGTGAGTAGTGAATTGTTTAAGAAATAGAATACACCACATTTCATGTAATCTTCTTTCATTTTGGCTCTTCTGAATACAGTTTTGCCTTTTTCTCCACTGTACATTTATTTCCCTGTAGTGCTAGCGTTCTTTTACCAAGAGCAATTACCTGCATGTAAGAAGCCTTATGATTGATGACTGGAGCAGCTCCATTCCCGGGACTGGCTGTTACTAATCCCATCTAGATTTTAAACCAATTGAAATAAAAACTACATTGGTTAACATTCCTCTTCTAACTCCAGAGGGTCAGAAAACACACAAGAAAACAATACACGCTGGGGCCCTTAAGAATGAATATTATATTGTTACTTTCTTTCAATATACTGTACACTGAAGAGTAATTCCCTTCTTTCCTTTACCAGACTGAATTTCATTGCATTATATGTCTCTGAAGTCCTTTTTATCGCACGAGAAAAATAAAAAGGAAATTGAATGTAATTTGTATTGTCACTGCCAAATCTTTCCCGGCAAGAAGTCCAAAGAGAGATGGGTACTTTGGTAAAAAAAAGCAGCCCAGGGATTGGGCCATTTAGCTAACAGCTGTTCTCGCCCTAAACTTCGCCTTCAAATTGTACCAAATCCCAATAAATGTGGATTTAGAGAAACATAGGGATGTGTTAAAAAAATGTTGGGATTCAGAAAACTGGAACATGCTTATATTAAGAATCATTTACTGTAAGACTGGCAAACTATAGGAGTGCAGATGCATGTTTTGGATTACAGATGAGCAGACACAAGAAAACCTCCTCTGTAAAGGAGCAATAGAATACAGTTTAAAAACCTGGGAATTGTTTGTGATTTTGTACCGCAATAAAAAAAGATGGGTTCATCAGAAGTTTATTTTCTGCTGATGAATACGTGTAATGCGTACAATTGCAAATAACACATTCATAATAGTACTTCCGGCCTATTCAGTAAAATAGTGCATGGAAGTTACAAAGCACTAAATACACAGCATGCAACTAGGCAGAATTCACTTATACTTATGTGACTTTGTAAACTCTATTCAGATTGTTTCCTATTTGTTGCTGAATTTTGTAATTAGCATTTTGCTTCTTGTGATGTACAGTATCTCACAAAAGTGAGTACACCCCTCACATTTTTGTAAATATTTTATTATATCTTTTCATGTGACAACACTGAAGAAATGACACTTTGTTACAATGTAAAGTAGTGAGTGTACAGCTTGTATAGCAGTGTAAATTTGCTGTCCCCCTCAAAACCGCTGGTAACAAAAGTGAGTACACCCCTAAGTGAATATGTGCAAATTGGGCCCAAAGTTTCAATATTTTGTGTGGCCACCATTATTTTCCAGCACTGCCTTAACCCTCTTGGGCATGGAGTTCACTAGAGCTTCACAGGTTCCCACTGTTGTCTTCTTCAACTCCTCCATGACAACATCACAGAGCTGGTGGATGTTAGAAGCCTTGCGCTCCTCCACCTTCCATTTGAGGATGCTCCACAGTTGCTCAATAGGGTTTAGGTCTGGAGACATGCTTGGCCAGTCCATCACCTTTACCCTCAGCTTCTTTAGCAAGGCAGTGGTGGTCTTGGAGGTGTGTTTGGGGTCGTTAGTCTTCGAAGGGAGGGGATCATGCTCTGCTTCAGTATGTCACAGTATATGTTGGCATTCATAGTTCCCTCAATGAACTGTAGCTCCCCAGTGCCGGTAGCACTCATGCAGCCCCAGACCATGACACTCCCGCCACTATGCTTACTGTAGGCAACATACACTTGTCTTTGTACTCCTCACCTGGTTGCCGCCACACATGTTTGACACTATCTGAACCAAATAAGTTTATCTTGGTCTCATCAGACCACAGGACATGGTTCCTGTAATCCATGTCCTTAGTCTGCTTGTCTTCAGCAAACTGTTTGTGGGCTTTCTTGTGCATTATCTTTAGAAGAGGCTTCCTTCTGGGACGATAGCCATGCAGACTAATTTAATGCAGTGTGTCGCGTATGGTCTGAGCACTGAGAGACAGACCCCCCCCACCCCTTCAACCTCTTCAGCAATGCTGGCAGCACTCATATGTCTATTTCCCAAAGACAACCTCTCGATATGATGCTGAGCACGTGCATTCAACTTCTTTCATCAACCACGGCAAAGCTTTTTCTGAGTGGAACCTGTCCTGTTAAACCGCTGTATGGTCTTGGCCTCTGTGCTGCAGCTCAGTTTTCAGGGTCTTGGCAATCTTCTTATAGCCTAGGCCATCTTTATGTAGAGCATCAATTCTTTTTTTCAGATCCTCAGAGAGTTCTTTGCCATGAGGTGCCATGTTGAACTTCCAGTGACCAGTATGAGAGAGTGAGAGCGTTAACACCAAGTTTAACACACCTGCTCCCCATTCACACCTGAGACCTTGTAACACCGAGTCACATGACACCGGGCAGGGAAAATGGCTAATTGGGCCCAATTTGGACATTTTCACTTAGGGGTGTACTCATTTTTGTTGTCAGCAGTTCAGACATTAATGGCTGTATGTTGAGTTATTTTGAGGGGACAGCAAATTTACACTGTTGTACAAGCTGTACACTCACTACTTTACATTTTAGCAAAGGGTAATTTCTTCAGTGTTGTCACATGAAAAGATATAATAAAATATTTACAAAAATGTGAGGGGTGTACTCACTTTTGTGAGATACTGTATATAGAATAATCCTGAGCATGTCTAAAGCTTCAGAAACTGTGTTACACCTGTAACAGGTTTGATGAATAGCCCACACCCCTCTAGTTAGGAATGAACATGCGACTCCACTTTTCCTCTCACGATGCAGCTCTGTATGCCTAAGCAGCCATGCCCCAAGCCCAAAATACACTGATTGGGGATGAAGGGGGGCCCTTAACCTCCTGTAATTTCTGACCCAGAACACACACACAGAGCTTTTGAGAGAAACAAATTACGTGAGTGGAGGTGTGCAGCAAATTACATCTCTGCATGGACCTTACCTCCATCGTCAGCAAATTGTTTTTTTTTTTTAAAAATAGCCTATGCATGGCCTGATCCAGCATCTGTAAACACTGCAGAAAAAAAGTAATAATGCTGGCCAATCAATGCAATTAATACCTTCAAAATAATAAGAGTACATTTAGGAAAAGCATAATTTTTTTAAAGTTTTGATCTCCCATCATGTACAGTACATAGTATAGTTACCATATTGCTATTTGCTGTGGTTAGCAAAAGGGGACTTTTTGTTGCTTTTGGCAGATCAATTTGCTTCCCCTTGTTGGTAACACTTATATAAATGAATAATTCACAAATGAGCCAAAATGGTGTGTTAATTAATACATAAACAAAAATGTTCATCTTATAGTCCATTGTAAAAACATCCACCATGTGAGCACTGGTAAATCACCACCTTCAAGTAGTGCTTTATTTCATGCAGACAATCATGCCATTGACATGTGTTTTCTGTGATCCACACCAACTTAGACACACACTGCCACTCACAAGATTTTTGGACCCGGTTTTTTGTGTTTCAGTTTGCGCTTAATCAAAGAGTAGCTTGCTCCAGACCACCTTTCCTCACTCGGTAAGTAGCTCAGAGACAGATTCTACTCTCTTCAAACCTCCACTCCTCACTCGATAAATAGCTCAGAAACAAAAGGCAGACATGCTCCTCATAGCCCAACTAGGCTTACATTTATTTAAAAAGTTTAAAAGATGCGGTCAAATTAAAACTCACATTTGTTGGTGCCCAAGATGGCACCCATCGTTATCTGCAGTGTCTGATATATCTCCATATCTCCAGCCACCTCCTTCCAGCATGGAGGTTCAGTGTGTGTTCCGGCAACCAGATACTCTGTCACTCAGATCTGATGTCACTGACCACGTAAGGTGGGGTTATGTGGTCAGTGACATCACATCCAAGTGACGTAGTATCCGGAGCAGTGATCTGCCAATGCAGAGATCAAAGTGTAGCACTGAGAGAACCACAGATGAGATTATAGATTCCCAGGATTGGAGTAAACAGAGCTAGAATTAATGGTAAGCCAATGTCTAACAGGCTCCTTTTAACCTAAGTGGGCCTTATCTATAGCTTTCACAGGAGCTGTCTGTATTGCTCCATAGCATTCAAATTTAAACTATCCAGTTGTCATTTTTTTTACAATTACCACCCTGAGTTCCATCAGATAATTTACAACAAAGGCTGGCCCCTCACGGAGCTAATTTCTATCCTGCAACCATGGGTTGCAGGAAAGAAATTTGCTTGATTCCCCCATCAACACAGACAGTATTGATATGGGAATCTCTTATGCTGGGTCATTGTCTTCTCCTGGTGGGGGGGCGGGGGAAGCTGTCCTGACCAGGAGAAAACAGTGACTATCGCTAGCGGCTATAGAGAATCCAGCAGGCTGGTTGTACCCAAGTTGATTGATAGTTAGATCAACTTGGTACATTCTGCCTGCCCACTAATGGTTTGAATCTCGGCTGGTTCCTGCTGAACTGGCTGAAATCCGAACCATGTATGGCCAGCCTTAGCCATAGATGAAATAATCTATAGCTACCTAGTGCATTGTCGGTCTTTGACATTGTTACAGACTGCAGAGAGTCAATTTTTGATCAAAGATACCTTGTCGTTGAGATAAGAGGATCAGAAAACAAGCAGAGCTTGGAAATACTCTATATACACAAAAGTAGCTGCTCATATGCACCCATACAATACATATTACACATAGTTAGCTAGTTACATAGTTATTCAGGTTGAAAAATAGTCCATCTAGTTCAACCAATAGAAAAAATAAAGACACAAGATAAACCGAAAACCTCCATATACACAATCCTTTACTCACAGTTGATCCAGAGAAAGGAAAAAAAAGTCATTGCCCAATTTGCTCTAGCAGGGGAAAAATAAATTCCTTCCTGATCCCCCAGAAGGTAATTGAATATTCCCTGGATCAACAATCTCTGGTGTTATTACCTATAAATGTTAATATCCAATTATATTTTGTGCATTTAGGAATACTTCCAGCTCTTATATAAAACAGTAATAAAACAGTATACTGAGCTAGCCAGAACTAGTGTCCTTGAGGGAAGCATTCTTTTTAAAATAATAAGAAACTTTAATGAAATTATTTACATTCAGTTGCTCTTTTTTCATAAGTTTACAAAAAACATTTTTAAAAAGTTATAAAAAAGGGTTTTAGACTGACAAGTAATAGGACAAGCCAGAACAACCAGCAGATAAGTATGATGCAACAAAGTTGGATATGGTACCAATTGTCAAGAGTTTAATTTCACTGTGCACTTCATTAATCTCTGTCAGTGTTGCATGGTATGATTATTTACTGTGTATTATATGCTGACAAATGGCTGGTCCCAGAGAAACTTTTAGACCTAACGCACATGGTCAATTTCCCAGCCAGTGTAAATACACTGCTGTATCCCCCATTAAATTAGCATATGCAGACAGACATAAGTCCAAATGCAGGTATTATGCATTCTGGACATTAAGTCTGTATGCATGTGCTACTTTATATGAATAAAGGCGCATAGCTGTGTACAGCCGCCTTCACCCATTCATGTCTATGTGCAGCTGTACACAGCTCCAAGACATCCCAGGCACTAGAAATACACAGTGTATTTACGCTGCATGTACAAAGGCGCCCATGTCAAAGATGCTTGTATATAGGGGGAGAGGGAATGTGTGTTTTTGGCCAGCTTCAAATAAGGATTTAATCACTCTTACATTAAAAATGCAGTAGCACACATTTACTAAAACTAAAGAGTGCAAAATCTGCTCAGCTGTGCATGGTTACCAATCAGCTTCTAACTTCAGCTTGTTCAATTAGGCTTTGACAATAAACCCACGTTCACATTGGTCCGATTTGGCATGCGATTCTACATGTCAAATCGCCTGCCAAATCATCGATTATTACTGGCAATGGCACCATCCAAATCAGTGTGGTGCCGACTTTAGTTCTTGTACTACTTTTGGCGATTTTGGGGGCAATTTGAATACACGACTGGGCAGGAACCCGCACAGATGTCTGTCAAATCACCCCCAAAGTCAGCTGAACTCACACGTTTTCTAACTCGCAGTAATGTGAACCTAGGCTAAAACCTGGAAACTGGTTGGTTTCTATGTAGAGTTGCACCAGACTTTGCACACTCCAGTTTTAGTAAATCAACCCCACTATTTCAATGTTAAAATTCACCCATGGTTGGAGTGGCTTAAAGTATATATCACACGTGATGCATACTGCATTAAGTATAAAATAATTGACTAAAGTGAAACTAAACCCCCCCCAAAAATCCTTCCTAATAATTGCTAGAATGTTTTGTGTCTTTTGTGTAGAGCTATAATCTTAACCTTTGGGTAACCTTCTTGTCACCCATAACTCCTTGTTGGTGGTGGCAGCTATCTGGGGTCTCATAGAGATAGTAAACTGTGTCTATATATGGCTAACAGTAGAGGAAATCCCATAATTACTACGGCCCAGGTTGGGGGAAGGGCTAAACTGGAGTCGGTCACATGTCCTGTGACGTCCCTTGGCTTTTTCAGGTTCTCTCCCCCAGGTCATGCAAAGTGGACTAGAGCTGTCAGTCTAGGATATGATCTGCCTCAAGGCATTGATGGGTGGATCAGATTCTTGACTGACAGCTCCACTTTGCACTACCTGAGGGAGGGGGGAAAACCTGAAACAGCTAAGGTGATGTCACAGGACACAGGATCCTCTCTGGCTTAGACCCAACCTGGGCCGCGCTAAAGAGGAAAAAGAAAAAAAGTCTTGTGACCCTCCTTACACAAAACAAAAAAGGTATTCGTTGAAAAAATATTAAATTTCTTCACATCATCCAATGTCTGCTGGTGTGCCCCATCATTGAGAAACAGCACTACTGTCAGGGTTTAGAATCACTTTAATTGCAAAAATTACCTTTAGCAAATTGACTTTTCCTCTGGTTGTTTAATGAATTTTTCTTATTATTATCAGTAGAGTCACCTGCAGACACAAAGAATAGGATGTATTATTGCAATAAAAAGTTTACATGCTAAAAACTGCAAACCCCAAATCAACAACAAATATAAGCAGACAAAAGGTATTGGCCCTTCCATATATTTTAGCTGCTGCAACATATATCTAATCAGATTATACCTTCTCTGATGATTTCAAAAGGAAAACTTACAGTCATATGAAAAGGTAAGTATAACCCAGTGACATTTTTAAAATATTAAACTAGGAAATCATTAGATATTCAAGAAATACTTACAAATTAAGGTGGTATATTACACGGCATGGTGTATTAATTCACATAATCTAAATTAACAAAAAGGCAGATGCTTTTTTTCTGATAATGGGACCCAACAAGTTCTGGGGCTTTGTAAAAGTCAACAGGATTAACGACCAGGTCTCCCTTACAGTAAGAGAGATTCATCTGCATATAGTTCTTTAGAAAACACAGGTTTGTCATGTGTAAAATATAAGTACACCCCTAAAGTGGTTGTAAAGGCTGAAAACCTTCAGTCTGCTGCTCCCCTCAGAGTGCCCCCAAAGTACTCACTTGAGCCCCATCCCGATGCAGCTATGTACAAGGAAACCTATGCTGTCCCGAGTCTCTCTCTCTCCTCATTGGATGAGACAACAGCGGGAGCCATTGGCTCCCACTGCTGTCAATCACAGTCCATCAGCCAATGAGGAGAGAGCAGGGGCAAGGAAGAGTCATGGCTCTATCTGTCTTATGGACGCATAGAGCAGGGCTTGGGAGCAAGCAGGCACCAGTGCCCCCATAGCAAGTGACTTTCTATTGCAGGCACTGGTCAAGAGGGAGGAGCCAGGAGTGCCATTGGGTGACCCAAAAAGAGGAGAATCTGGGCTGCTCTGTGCAAAACCACTGCACAGAGCAGGTAAGTATGACATGTCTGTTATTCTTTTGTAAAAAAAAAACCCAGAACCTTTAATATCACTTTAATTAAGAAATTTCCAACAAATCTAAATTGTGGACACATATCGGACCTTATAACACAGAACTTAAAATCAATGTGTTTCGTGACCACAAACTGCTTCTGGAGGGTATGTGTGGTAGCAGAGGTCCGTTCATCATGTCCAGTTTCAAATCACAATTATATCTGTGAACAATCATAACAATCATATTAACAATCATAACATATATTTAAATGATATAATAAACATAAATATAAACTAAGCAAAAAAAAAAAACACAACAACAAAAAAACACATTTTCTGTCCTACAATTATCATAGTGTTCCAAAGAGGAGATATTTTTTTCCCTTTCCCTCCTCTTTAGCACATTATGATATTTATGGGACAGAAAACATATATATGGCTTTTGTTGTTTTTTTGCTTAGTTTGTATTTATATTTACTATATATTAAATTATTTAAACGTATCTTTAATAATATGTTATGATTGTTCACAGATATAATTGTAATTTCATATAGGAAATGATGAGCTAGCCTCTGCTTCACAGTAAATCCTATAGAATTGATTTGTGATTGCAAATTGTATCAATTTTAAGCTTTGTGTAAAAGCTATGTGATTTGGAACTAATATGATGGGTTTTAATGATGTATCCTTTAAATAAATAATAAAATATGTTTTTTCTTATTACAAAATTGTATGCTGTGCAATATAATAGAATCCTTCTCTGAGGTAGTCTTAAAGTTCCCCATTTTTTCCCCAGAATCAGGTGTTCCAAATAGGGGGTCAATGATTTAAAATGAAACAGTAATACCTTGGATTGCGAGTAACGAGGTTTACGAGCATTTTGCAATACGAGCTATTATCTTTTATTAATTCTGACTCGGTTTGCGAGCGTGTCTGATTCAAGCCTCTGGGGTGTGCAGTACCGCATTTGGCCAGATGTGCGGGGATGCTCAGAGACACTCGGAAGCACTCGGAAACACTCCTTTCCCAAGTGTCTCCGAGCCTCTCTGACTGCATCCGAGCAGCTCTGAGCAGTCTAATGCCCCGTACACATGGTCGGATTTTCCCACGGAAAATGTTAGATGGGAGCTTTTTGTTGGAAATTCCGACCGTGTGTAGGCTCCATCGGAATTCCCATCACACAAAATTTGAGAGCTGGTTCTCAAATTCTCCGACAACAAAATTCCGTTGTCGTAAATTCCGATCATGTGTACACAATTCCAACGCACAAAGTTCCACGCATGCTCGGAATCAAGCAGAAGAGCAGCACTGGCTATTGAACTTCATTTTTCTCGGCGCACGTCGTACGTGTTGTACATCACTGTGTTAATGATGTTCGGAATTTCCGACAAGTTTTGTGTGACTGTGTGTATGCAAGACAAGTTTCAGCCAACATCCGTCGGAAAAAATCCATGGATTTTATTGTCATAATTTCCGATTGTGCGTACAGGGCATTAGAGTGTTTCCGAGTGTCTCCGGTACCCCCCCCCCACCTCTGGCCACATGCGGTACTGCATGCAATAGCAGTCAATGTGGAACTAATTATCTGAGTTTCCATTGACTCCTATGGGAAAACTTGCTTTGATATATGAGTGCTTTGGATTACAAGCATTCTTCTGGAACGAATTATGCTCGTAATCCAAGGTACCACTGTATAGGGAATATGTAGTTGTAACCTTTCTTGTTTAAATTCCAGATGTCTAGGGTCTGATGATTTATTTGCTATTGATGTGTATGATTTTACCATACCTAGGTCAAAAGAACTCTCTTATGCCCTGTACACATGACCGGTTTTGCAGTCGGAATAAACTCTGAAGGTTTTTCCGACTGAATTCCGCTCAAGCTGTCTTGCATACACATGGTCACATCAAATTCTGACCATCAAGAATGCGGTGACGTACGAGGCACTAGAAAAAGGAAGTTCAATAGCCAGAGCGCCACCCTTTGGGCTCCTTCTGCTAATCTCGTCGGAACAGCATACAGACGAGCGTTTTTTCCGATAGTAATTTGTTCTGTCGGAAAAATATAGAACATGTTCTCTATCTAAGTCCGTCTGAATTTTTGACGGAAAAAGTCCGATGGGGCATACACACGGTCGGAATATACGATGAAAAGCTCCCATCAGACTTTTTCTGACGGAAATTCCGACCGTGTGTACGCGGCAAAAGGCCCACAGAAAGAAGGTTGTGAGTGGCTATGAGTCTGGCAAGGGAAATCAATCATCCCACTGGAAAAAATATAAGTGATTTCAAATCACTGCTAACTTGTTTAAGACCTGGCAGGCTCAGCAAATTCAGTCCAAAAGGTGAAAGCTGATACTAAAAGAAATTTAAAAATATAATCAGTGAACCGGCATGTATCTTTTGCAACATTTGCTGCATGCATCTACCATCAGAAAGATCTTTATGAGAGTTATTCCAGAAAAAAAAGTCTTTGCAGGCATACAGGCTTTCCGTGACAATGTATTTATGGTGTACGATTATCAAACAGAGATAATTTATCTCATTTCAGTTCTCAGCAGTTCTCAGAGAAAATTCTTCTCCTCTGGCACCCTGTTTATGAAGTAGAGAACAGTTCTCAGGAGGAGAGGAGATGTTTTTCCTCTGAGAACACGAGATCTGTGTAGAAGGAGGAGGGCTGCTTGTGATCTCGTTTTGACCCTAGCGCACATTTTGGCACAGGTTATTTTAACACGCATTTTGGTGTGGTTTGTAACTAGGGTTGCCACCTCATGCCTTTAGGCCTAATTCACACCTATGCATTTTTAGTGCTTTTTGTATTTTGCAGATTTGCTCTACAGAACGTGTTCCATAAGAAACCATGTTAAATGGGCTGCTGTGCAAATCCGCAAAATGCAAAAAGCACTAAAAATGCATAGTTGTGAATCAGGCCTAAAACCCAAAAACATATGAATTACACAGGTTCTGGGGCTAATTTAAAGCAGTTAAGGCACCAAGTGAGATTAATTACCACCTTAATCACCCACAGAACCTGTCTAATTAATATATGTTCAGGTTTAAAGGGATGAGGTGGCAACTCTATTTGTAACGCACATTTTGGCGCTTCTTTTAGCATGTAGTTTGACACTTTTTTAACGTGCATTTTGATTAGCTGTTTATGTGTATTTTGACAAACAGCACATTTGCTAGCCACTTTTGGGGTGCCATTAACAATTAATGGCACCGCAAGCATATCATGCATTTTGCATGTGTTTCCGGAATGCACACAAAAACGCAGGTAAAAAATGAGCCAAAATACATGTTATAAAAGCACCAAAATGCACAAAAAAATGTGCTAAAATGCATTTTAAAAAACAAGCCAAAATGTGTGATGAAAAAAGCATCAAAAAGTGCATCAAAAACTGTACCAAAATACACACAAAAAAAGGCCCAAAAAGCCAAATTGAAATGTTAAAGTTGGGGCCCAACATGCTTGATGAATATGTGTGGCCAGTTCACTTTCTGATTCAACTTTGACTTTAAAGTTGAGCTTTGAACTGCAAATGAGTCTTTCAACATGATCATGACCTATAGCGCAATAGCAAATCCACAGAGGAATGGCTCAAAAAAGAACAAAATAGAGGGTTATGGAGTCAAAGCCCCGATTGGATTCCTGTTGAATGTGGTTGTAAACTCTTACATATACCCAGTGAAGTGATTGGCATCAGGTGATACCCAGAAATTAAACAAATCCTCCTACATAAGTTGTAGCTGTTTCTCTGCATTCTTCTCTACATCTGTTAAAAAGGATTCAAGCTTGTGTGAAAAAAAGGGGGCAGACAGCTGAAGTTACACTCTGTGGAGTTCAGTGAGGAGAGCTCTGAGAGGTGATTGTGGGGAAGCGACACACCCCCTTCACACTGGAACAGAGCTGAGATCCCTATTGGTGTCAGGAAAACTTGACAGAAGTGACTCATGCAGATAGCAGAGGAACAAAGCAGCAGACAGAAATTACACTTAATACTCCTAATTGAGACACTATACACTATGTATATACACTATACACTTGAGGGGATTTTGCATGGAGGAGTGGTTAAAATTTAACTGAATCAATGTCAGAAATTGGAAGGCAGTTATACAAAATGCATACAAAAAGTAATTTCTGCAAAAGGGGGCAATATCAGTTTCTGGAGTCTAGTGTGCTTACTTTCTAACAGTACACCATTACATCCATTGATATATGTGTTGCATAAATGATTGAAAAGACACTTTTTTCCAAACTTTTTTGTGTTTTATAATGCTTTCATCTGCAGGCATCTTAAATAAAGAATTACAATTTGCCTGTATAAATATGTGAAAAAACTATTTTCAAGGATGTACTTACTGTGGGGAAAAAATGATTTGATCCCCTGCATATTTTGTTTACCCACTTACAAAGAAATTAAGGTTCTATAACTTTTATCAAAGGTGAATTTTAAATGATGGAGACAGAATATCAACCAAAACTCCAGAAAAAAACATGTGATACAAATGTTATAAATTGAGTTGCAGTTCAGTAAGTAAAATAAGTATTTGATCCTCAAGAAAAACATGACTTAGTACTTGGTGGAGAAACCCTTGTTGGCAAGCACAGAGGTAAGATCTTCCTTGTAGTTGGTTACCAGGTTGCACACATCTCAGAAAGGTAAGATATGTCTTGCTAAGAGCACTGGGGTAAATTACATTTAAAGTAGAATTTTTAATTTATATTGAGAATTTATAATAAAGTATGGTTACCCACCGTTAAAGCTCAACTCCAACCAAAACATTTTCTTTTCACTTTTTGAATAAAGTGGGGAAAGTTTAGAAATGTTATCCATGGAACTCCAAAACAAGAAATGAGGAGAACAAGAGTCAATGGTACAGGGAGGCCCAGACAGCAAAAAAAAAAATGTTGTTTGCAGTCTCTGCTTAGATTAGAGGGACTTCTTGTCACCTTTAATTCCTTTATCCCTTGGTTTCTGGGAGAAGAAGTGAAGGGAAATCTTCTTGATTAAACACAGACAGTGTCAAAACTTGACAGAACATTTAACCCTACTCCACCTAATCCAAAACTAAGAAAAAAAATATTTAAATGCAATCTGATAAAGAATGTTTTGACTGGTGATGGGCTTTTAAGCCAGCTGGTGCATTTATATAAGAATGAGGAGGATGACAATGTTTTTGCTGCTGATAGATTTGGTCATCTATTTTAAAAGGCCCCAGTGTCACATGCCAAAATATTTTCTATAATGAGCATACATTCTCCTGACTATGCCCAACATATTTCCAAGACCAGACACTTTAATTTAATTAATTATATGGGAACATATGAGTTTTGCCAGATCCAGGGCTGCATCAATATTTTTCCCATTGTCATGAACCATATCATCTATTTATCATGGTTTTTTTTCAGTGGGAATGCAGTTCTGGCACCTCCAGCACTTAATTATTGTAATGGAAAGGGGTGCTGGGGTGTGTTTCAGGGTCTATTGATACTGGCTGCTGTGGATCCATTGTCGCTGGAGAAGATCTATTTTTTCAGAGGGTCTATTGTTGCTGGGGAGGTCTATTGTTGCTGGGAAGGTCTATTGTTTCTGGAGGGGGGGTCTATTGTTGCTGAGGGTGGGTCTTATTTTGCTAGGGGGTCAGTTGCTAGGAGGACTCTACTGTTGAGAGGGGGGGGTCTATTGTTGTTGGGTGCTGGAGGGTCTATTGAAGCTGGTTGCAGGAAGATTTGTTGTTGCTATCGGGGGCCTATTGTTGCTGAGGGGTGTATATTATTGGAAGCGGTCCATTATTGCTGAGGGGATCTGTTGTTGATGAGGGGGTCTAATGTTGCTGGCTGCAGGGGATCTATTTTACTGCTTTTCTTGTTATCATTGACAAATCCCATACAAATTGCTTAGCACCACAAATGTTACTTGGTTCTGTATTCTCTAAAAGGGACGTTACCGGGAGGTGGGTAGGGGTTGGAACCAAGGGATGGTGCTCCAAGGTGGGTAGAGGGTGGAGACAAGGGGTGAATGTGAAAGGGGGGGTTCCTGCACCTATTCTCTGAGAAAAAAGTAGTGAGGAAGTTGCCATGAAGTATAGACCATGTACAGTTGCAAACAACAATACTTTTTTAGTGTAAAGGACAGCACAGCCAAATCCTTAATACAGATTAGTGCAAGACCACAATTGTCCATTACAATCACACTTTACTTGGCTGCTCACAGTATTTCTTCCCATGTTCCTTTGTACCATTTGGGATTGAGCAGAAAATGAACTGTCTGTTGATGTTGGGGAGTTTATATGATTAAAATTCTGTCACAATTGTTAAAATAATCTTTAGCATTAGCATTTTTTCTTGCAGATGATTGGATGGTGGAAGTCAGCAGAGCTTCCCCTCATTTACCAAGCTCTGGAGCAAATGCCCTTGCAGAGTGCAACTGTATTTGCAAAGTGTTGTCTACTTGCCTTTAATGTACTGCATCAACCCCATTGAGTTTTAAAGATAACAATGATGAAGAGAAAGAAAATATTTTATAGAGAAGGATTCTGAAGATCATTGGGATGCCTTTAACCACTTGCCGACCGGCTCACGCCGATATACGTTGGTAAAATGGCACCGCTGGGCGAACCGCGGTACCATACAGCGGTTCCTTTAAGAGCCATAGCAGGCATGCGCGTGTCCGCTGCACAGCAGGAACCCTCTGCACATTGTCGGCGGGTGTGATAGCTGATCGCGGGCACGAGAACCATACACACCTAAATCCCGGTTCTGACAGGGGAGGAGAGACAGATCAGGTGTTCCTACTAAGTAGTAACAACGATCTGGCTCCATCTTATACTTTAATTCTGTGTACAAACAAACACTGTTAAACATGGACTTCTGCAATGAAAGGTTTTATCAGATACTATAACTATTCCTGATTGGCTTAAAAAGACAGTGGGGTTGATTTACTAAAATTAGAGAGTGGAATATCTGGTGCAGCTTGTGACGAACGCGGGTGTCAGATCCCTGCCCTCCTCACTAACTTGCAATGAAGGACCGGCCAACCTCACACCATGCTGTCACTTACGTAACAATGCCACTCTCAGCTGCGCCCAGCACAAAGATTTTCCAGCTTGCGGGACCACAATCTAGGTGCGAGCAGCCTGAGAGTGATTGTCACTGGGCTAATTACACAATTAACCCTTTAACTGCCACCACCCCCGTTTAAAAGACCGAGCCGGGGGAGACTCGTAATTTTAGCAATACCAATTGTAATTTTAGAATAAGCGTCTGCCACACACACTGCCACCACAGGCAGGTCTGCTCAGAGTCTTACTCTACAACAGTAGCGCCCTTCAAGAGGCAGGTTCGTTTATAGCTTGCATTAAGAGCTTTAGAGACAAGGTTAACACTTTTCAACATAAGGGTTTATTATGAAAAGGTCAAAGTTGGTGCAAATAAAATATTTACAGAAAAAAGATGTTTCAAAAAGATAAAGACAATATACAGCCACAAAGCAATAAGGTAGAATTGGGAAGAAAGAATACTTGCAATTAATGTCGAAGGTTGATCAGAGTTCGATCGATGAGCTAGGTAATCGGTTCTCGACTTGGCAGATGTTTCTTCTTGGATGGTAAAAGGAGAACTGCCCATTGTCTTGGCATCTCCTCTTTTCTGTCAAATCAAAGGGTGTGTTGACAGTGACCAATAACCAATCGTCTGGTCATCTTGTTTAGGGGTTGGTTGCTGGGAGGTGTCTACACTCATGACCACGTCCCAGGGAGATTTTGTAATACATATTCATATATCTGCATCTATAGTGTTTACAGACTCCAAATATCCATATTATTACTCAACTTGAGATTTCCTTCAAAACAAGTCTAAACATGCAATATCTATAATGTATAGCCTGCTTTGGAGGAGTAAGTGGTACCAGTGGTTTCCCATAAGACCGGACATAGGGGTGTCTTGAAATGTTACAAATTATCTGAGGAAACTAAATATGTCCATATTATGGCTGTGCTATTACTAAGTCAGAAGTTATGAAACATGCTGAAATTTCATACTTATTCCACTGAGGTGTATTCAGACAATTTACAACCGGGGCCTGTTAGGTCTCTGAATGGAGAGGGTGACAGTTTTACGACAGGCCTGAACGCTCTGCCCTTTCAACAGCAGTTACTGACCTAGCCTGGTTCTGTTTTCTCTGTTGAGATAACCTTTTCTGTTGAACTTAAAAAGCTTTGAATTCTTAAGACAAAGGAGGAGGGAGGAGGGAGTTCAGATTTCTCTGTAATGTTACATGGTTAGCCAAACTGTCATGGCTACTTCCACACAAGATGGCAGCTAGCTACAGCTTTTCATGTCCCGTACGTGATATCGTTACACCTCCCCCTTAGGTGGTTGCATGGGAGGGAACTACAATTTCCCTCCTGACACAACCGACTCCTGCGGGCTCAGCTTGTCGTGACAGCCCATCAGCATTGCCATGGGCGCTGCCTTTCTTATGCTGGATGGTGAAATCGTATTGCTGCAGAATTAGGCTCCACCGAAACAGTTTGCCATTCTTCCCAGCCACACGATTTAGCCAGCTCAAGGGATTGTGATCCGTGATCACAGTGAAGTGCCGTCCATAAGGGTACGTTTGTAACTTCTGGAGAGCCCACATGATCGCAGGACACTCCTTTTCTATCGTGGCATATGCTACTTCCCTGGGAAGCAGCTTCCTGCTCAGGTAAAGAATGGGATGCTCCTCTCCGGCCTCGTCCACCTGGCTCAGGACTGCACCCAATCCATAGGCAGAGGCATCCCTCTGCACAAGTAAACGGCGGGTGAAGTCTGGAGCCTGCAGCACAGGGGCACTGGCCAGCGCCTCCTTCAAGGCCTGAAATGCCTGCTCACATTCTGGTGTCCAAGACACCACCTTGGGCAGTTTCTTTTGGTTAGGTCAGTCAGAGGTTTGGCCAGGCTACTGTAGTTACATACAAATTTCCTATAGTAGCCAGCGGTCCCCAAGAAAGACATAACCTGCTTTTTGGTTTGGGGGGTAGGCCAGGCCAGGATGGCCTCAACCTTCCCTGTCTCGGGTTTCAGGGTACCTCCTCCTACCTGGTGTCCCAAGCACTGCACATCAGTCATGCCAATCTGACAATTACTGGGTTTGACAGTCAGATTGGCAGCTGTCAGTTGGTCCAAGACCTGTGACAGGTGCACCAGGTGTTCTTCCCAGACAGGGCCAATCACTCCAGGGCTTCTTGAGCCGACCATTTCACAAGGTTCCACCCCTCCTCGTAGGTCATCCATGACCCCCGGAGAAGTGGCTGGCGTGTTCTCAACCCCAACTAGCATTGCCTTACATGCAGACAAGCCACATGGGGTGGTGAAGGCTGACTCGTCCTGAGCCTTCCGTGTTAGGGGGGTTGGTCCACGCCCCCTGCTCAGGTCAATGATGGTGAGACAGCGGGCACCTACCAGCTGCTCTGACCCCTCATGGTTCCTGGGCATGGGGAAGGCCACAACAACAGGGCTGGCATTCAGCCCTTCAAGGGCTCCTGGAAGCCTGGTTGTCTGATCCCTTTTGGGGGCTGGGACTACCAGTGGCGCCCAGACTGTCCGAACTCCCTGAATGACCCCTAACTGCATAATTTCCTCAGTCTCCTTTGCCCCGCCTGTCTGCGCCTCCTGCAAGGCAAGGTGGGCTGCAAGGGTGAGGGGAGGATACACCTGGCCGTCCACCTTGTGGACGCCATGGGGTGCCCTCCCAGGGTTTCCCATGACCCAAACACAGCATGCTGTAAGCACTGCCAGCATCATGGGTGCCTGGAGGGGAAGGAAAGGTGAGTGGGACTGAAGGCCCAAGCACACTCCCTGAGTGTCAGCTATCACTTCTAGCAGGGCACCTAACTCTTTCCTTTCAGGTATACGATCTCTGCTAATGACAGGCGCTGTGCTGGGACATTGTGTGAACATCAAGCTAGGCCACAAACCATTGTGTTTTACTCCAGCCCTGTCCTTCTTGATTTCACCTGGGCCTTCACAGACCATATCAGGTGACACCTTCAACACATTCCCCTTAGGCTGACTGAACACAGTGAGCAACTGTGTAACCCTTTCAGTCTCCAGGCCTCCTGCCTGTAGACCAGTACAGCCTCTCTGCCCACTGTCCCTCTCACGCTTTTGTTTATTTTTCTCAGCAGGGGAGCTAACAGCTGGCCTGCTGAACACTGCAAAGCCTTTGTCTCTCAGCAGTGCTGGCTGAGGCGTGGGACTACAAGTGCCAACCAGCCATCCTGTGGCACACAAGGACAACTGCTGGGGTGTAGTCAAGGCAGAATACTCTGGGTCAGAATCAGGAATGGGGCCACCTGGGCCACTTCTGGGCTCTGCCGCCAGAGACTCTATCTTCTTCACCCTCCCAGCATTGTGGGTGACCTCCAACAAAGACATAACATCATTACATTCAGTAATTACATTCTTAACATCAGCTACACAAGCATTTGATATCGGCACATGCAAGGGGGCCTCCTCTCCTTCTGTAGGTGAAGAAGACCCCTGTACCTCAACTCCACCCTCCCCCTCCCTCTGTCCATCCACAGGTTGCCCAGATATTACCCCAACATCTGTAAACAGTACCTTGGTAGGTCCAGAGAGTTCCGTGGGAGCATCCTGGGTGCTTTTAGCAGGGGCATAGTAAGAAACAAGGGTACCTAAATCAGCACCCCACAACACCGCAGTGGGGATCTCTTCCGAGACTCCCACTTCTCTCATCCCACTTCCGGCACCCCAATCAATAAAAACATAGGCACAGGGTACTCGTGAGCGGGTCCCCCCGACTCCAGTGAGGGTAAAAAACTTTCCAGGGATGATGTCACTTCTTTCTATCACCTCTGGTCTGACCAAAGTGACTTCAGCTCCTGTGTCATGGACACCAGTAACGATCCGGTGGCCCATGGTGACTGGCTGCAAGTTGGCGGTGGTTACCCGAGTTTTCCTGCGGACGAACAGCACGGAAGAAGGGTTGCTGGCCGGATGGCCAGGTGATGTCGTCTTCTTCTGCTCAGGGCACTGCGTCCTGAGATGTCCGGCTTCCCCACAGTTGTAGCATTTGCGTTTGTCAGTTAGGAAGGCCTTGGTTCCAGGAGCTGCAGGTTCCGGCTGCTGAGGAATTTGGTTGGTAGGCAGAGGAGGGGTTGCCGTGTGCGATTTCCCTCCTTTCCAGCCATTCGGAGGGGCCTTGCGATGGTCAGATACCCGAGAGTGGATATAGGTATCTTCCAGTTCTGCTGCTGCTTTGGCAGAGGTTGGCTTTCGCTCTAGCACAAACTGTCTGACGTCTGTAGGACAGATGTGCAAAAGTTGATCTTCAATCATAAGATCTTCCAGAGATTCAAAAGAATCGGCTTTCAAGCCTTTAGTCCACTGCCGGAATGTGGTGCGTAAGCGACCCACCACATCCATGTATGAGTCCCCAGGTCCCTTTTGCAAGGACCTAAAACGCTTCCGGTACACTTCCGGGGTTAGCTGAAACTTTTAAATGATTGCAGCCTTTGGGGCCTCATAATCGTCGCACTGCTCCTCTGGCAGTTCGACATAAGCATCCAGGGCCTTGCCTCGTAGCCCTGGCGTCAGGTACCGGGCCCATTGTGCTGGGGGCAGATGGTACTGACGGCAAGGTTTTTCAAACGACAGTACATACACGTCAATGTCACTGTCCTTTTCCATAACTGGAAACTTGACTGCCGGGGTCACTGGCAGAGAGGCATCCCTGTGCTCTAGGGATCCGAGGTTCTGAGCCTGTCGCTGCTGCTGGAGCCTAGCCATCTCCAGTTCGTGCCGACGATCAGCCTCCCTCTCAGCCTGCTGTTCCTCTCGCTCAGCCCTGCGTTCCTCTCGCTCAGCCTGGCGTTCCAGAAACTGCAGGTACACCACAGGATCCGTCTTCCTGAGGTTTTGTAGAGTTTTTTGCATTTGAAGAGAGTCTATGATGGTTTCAGGCAATCTGATGCTGGCCTGCTCTTGTGATGGCTTAGAGGTAACAATCCGTGGTATTCCAGTGTCAGTCTTTGCTTGCCCATCTGGTGAGGCCGCCTCTGAACCACTGGGCTCTAGAGTAGCGGAAACCCTTTCTGTGACGAACGCGGGTGTCAGATCCCTGCCCTCCTCGCTAACTTGCAACGAAGGACCGGCCAACCTCACACCACGCTGTCACTTACGTAACAATGCCACTCTCAGCTGCGCCCAGCACAAAGATTTTCCAGCTTGCGGGACCACAATCTAGGTGCGAGCAGCCTGAGAGTGATTGTCACTGGGCTAATTACACAATTAACCCTTTAACTGCCACCACCCCCGTTTAAAAGACCGAGCCCGAGGAGACTCGTAATTTTAGCAATACCAATTGTAATTTTAGAATAAGCGTCTGCCACACACACTGCCACCACAGGCAGGTCTGCTCAGAGTCTTACTCTACAACAGTAGTGCCCTTCGAGAGGCAGGTTCGTTTATAGCTTGCATTAAGAGCTTTAGAGACAAGGTTAACACTTTTCAACATAAGGGTTTATTATGAAAAGGTCAAAGTTGGTGCAAATAAAATATTTACAGAAAAAAGATGTTTCAAAAAGATAAAGACAATATACAGCCACAAAGCAATAAGGTAGATTTGGGAAGAAAGAATACTTGCAATTAATGTCCGAAGGTTGATCAGAGTTCGATCGATGAGCTAGGTAATCGGTTCTTGACTTGGCAGATGTTTCTTCTTGGATGGTAAAAGGAGAACTGCCCATTGTCTTGGCATCTCCTCTTTTCTGTCAAATCAAAGGGTGTGTTGACAGTGACCAGTAACCAATCGTCTGGTCATCTTGTTTAGGGGTTGGTTGCTGGGAGGTGTCTACACTCATGACCACATCCCAGGGAGATTTTGTAATACATATTCATATATCTGCATCTATAGTGTTTACAGACTCCAAATATCCATATTATTACTCAACTTGAGATTTCCTTCAAAACAAGTCTAAACATGCAATATCTATAATGTATAGCCTGCTTTGGAGGAGTAAGTGGTACCAGTGGTTTCCCATAAGACCGGATATAGGGGTGTCTTGAAATGTTACAAATTATCTGAGGAAACTAAATATGTCCATATTATGGCTGTGCTATTACTAAGTCAGAAGTTATGAAACATGCTGAAATTTCATACTTATTCCACTGAGGTGTATTCAGACAATTTACAACCGGGGGCTGTTAGGTCTCTGAATGGAGAGGGTGACAGTTTTTCGACAGGCCTGAACGCTCTGCCCTTTCAACAGCAGTTTACTGACCTAGCCTGGTTCTGTTTTCTCTGTGGAGATAACCTTTTCTGTTGAACTTAAAAAGCTTTGAATTCCTAAGACAAGGGAGGAGGGAGTTCAGATTTCTCTGTAAGGTTACATGGTTAGCCAAACTGTCATGGCTACTTCCACACAAGATGGCAGCTAGCTACAGCTTTACATGTCCCAAACGTGATATCGTTACACAGCTGTGCATAGAACCTTCCATTTTTTTTTTTTTTTTCAAAGCTTAATTGGACAAACTGAAGTTAGAAGTTGATTGGCTACCATGTACAGTTGCTCCAGATTTTGCAGTCTCCAGTTTTAGTAAACCAACCCCACTGAACCATAATTGGGTACCTTACTCCAAGGGGAATTAAGGAAAATATTTTTCTTTATGCAGATGATACCTTGATATATTTAGATAGAAAGCTATAGTTTGTGCATATATTACTCAGGATCATTGAATAATTTGACACATTTTAGCACTAAAAGTTAACTGGGACAAATGCATTATATTTCCCATTGAACCAACACAGTTTATAGTTTTCCCATATAGATATTTTGTTTAAATGGCTCAACAAATTCAAATATTTAGGAATTATGATTCAATACTCCCTACAAGACTATGTTATATGGAACGTGACCCCACTAGTTAAGACAATGGCAGCCAAACATAAATCCTTCCTATTAAACCTACTGGGGTGCATATAACTTATTTAAATTGATCTATTTCCCAAAGTTCCTGTATGTCCTGTATTCAGCCACGGTGTATATTCCAAACAAATATTTTATATCCATACACTCCTTATATTTCTCATTTATATGAAATAAGAAGCATGTATGCCACACAATAACAGATGCAGTCTGTATGTCCATAAAGATATCTCTAATATTACTATTGGGCAGTTTAACTGACTTATGTTAATGAACTTGCTTAGTCCTTCAGTTGAAAATGTGGCCACTGCTTTAGCAGCAGCAATACAGGAATCATATGAGAGGCTGACAAATCAACTGTTCAGACCCCCCCTCCATCACTGTGACAAAAACTCACCTCTAGGTATAAGTGTAAGAACATGGCACAAAGTGCCATAAGGGTACCGAGGTGGGATCCTGACCTAATACTGCTCTATGGTTACATTTAAACTCCAAAACTTTCTACGAGTATGCAGATACAGTGTGGCGGGGTTAGAGAGGGATTCATCATTTTATATGAAATTTGTCCGCTTGTCTCTTTCGAGCACATGAAAAATAACTTTGAGTCATGATATTCAGGCTCAACTAGGATTGCAGACTCTGACTATACTAGTCTCTCCTATTGAAAGTCTACCACCTTCATCAGCAGTTTCCAAACAGGTGACAAGCATCGACTGTTTTTTCCAGCCACATACGTCTGCTCTTTATTAGGGATGGACAAACAGTTCGGGCCAAATTTTCGCTGTTCATACGATCAACGACCAGCCAAACAAACGGGTTGTTCGACCATTTGTTCAGTCCCCTGAACTGACCACAATGCATTGCGGAGCTGAACAGAGCATTGCAAGCCCTGATTGGCTAAAACAGTGCAAGCTTCAGCCAATCAGGGCACAGAGTCATGATTGGACACTGTCATCATGACTTTATCCAATCATGGCTCATTCCCGCCCCACAGTATAAAAGTATTCTTTCAATGGCAGCCATTTTCAGTGTGATTTTGGCATGGAGAGAGATGGAACAGGGCTCTGTTCAGTGCTATTAGTTAATTAGTGTGCTATACAGTGCTATTTTGCTTCAATTGTCAGTGTAGAATATTAGTTTAGTGTCAATCTAGGGATAGTGTGAGTGTAGTGAGGAGGACCATCATTCAACATTGCTTAGTGTGCAGCTAAGAGTAGGGACAGCTCAGATAGTTTCACTGTAGTGTAGCGAGACCAAGTCATTCATACAGACATTAGTGTAGAGTAGGGACAGCTCAGATAGTTTCAGTGTAGTGTAGTGAGACCATGTCAGTAATCTTGACATTAGTGTATAGCTAGAGTAGGGACAGTTCAGATAGCATCAGTGTAGTGACGGTTGAACACTGTCTATTTCATTGCGTTACTGCCAGTTTAACGCCATTTACTTCTGTGTGTGTTACTGCCAGCTTAACACCATATAGTTTTGTGTGCGTTACAGCCAGTTTAATGCCATATAGTTCTGTGTGCATTACTGCCAGTTTTGAACGCCATATAGTTTTGTGCACATTACAGCCAGTTTAACGCCATATAGTTCTGTGTGTGTTACTGCCAGTTTAACTCCATGTAGTTCTGTGTGCGTTACTGCCAGTTTAACGCCATATAGTTTTTTGCGTTACTGCCAGTTTAACCCCATATAATTTTGTGTGCGTTACTGCAAGTTTAACGCCATATAGTTCCGTGTGCGTTACTGCCAGTTTAACGCCATATAGTTCTGTGTGAGTTACTGCCAGTTTAACGCCATATAGTTCTGTGCGTTACTGCCAGTTTAATGCCATTTACTTCTGTGTGCGTTACTGCCAGTTTAACGCCATATAGTTCTGTGCGTGTTACTGCCAGTTTAAGGCCATATAATTCTGTTTGCCTTACTGCCAGTTTAACGCCATATAGTTTTGTGCATTACTGCCATTTTAACGCCAATTACTTCTGTGTGCCTTACTGCCAGTTTAACGCCATATAGTTATGTGCCTTACTGTACGTTTGGCACATTATATTGCAGTATATTATAGTGTATCCGTGAAGTGTGTCTGTGCAGTGTGAGTACTCAAAGTAAAGTGCACCAAACACCTCTTTACATTGATTAAAGTGCATCTACGTACAGATTTCAACTTCTTCTTTACATTTTCTTATGATCACCGCCCCCTCCCTCCCAATAATGTCTGGAAGAACAACAAGGAAAGGCAGACGTTCCCAAGGCACTGTAAGGGGGCCAGCAACAAATGTGTCCACAGGCAAAGGTAAAAGTCATGGTCAGTCCTCTGCCCCATCTGCTTCAGCGGAAATAAAATACAGTCCCTGGCACCCACATTCCCAGCATCTAAATGCAAGCTTGTCAAAGCTGTTGGCTCTCCAACTTCTGCCTTTCAGCCTGGTGGATTCTGCCCCCTTCTGTGAATTTGCACAAAGTGCTGTACCACAATGGCAGGTTCCAAGTCGCTACTACTTTTCATGTAAGGCCATTCCATC